>NC_080080.1:66698828-66866287 GCF_949987535.1 Balaenoptera acutorostrata | reverse complement strand
AAAATAATAAAACAACGAAAAATTGGCTGGGGTGGAAAGAGGAGGAACAAGGCAGGAAGTGGCCTCTCTCCTACCCCGGCACATCTCCCCACTGCATCTTGGTCTTCCTTGAACTGGAAGGTCTTCCTAAGTCTGTCTGCCAGTGGCTGTAGTAACTGTGGTAGAGCAGAGCTGATCAGAGGAGAGGAGCTTATTACTTACATTTTGAACCCACAGATCCTATGAGATCCCTGAACACTGAACTGGAGCTGCCGCCATCTTCTTTTCTTATTTCTAGAGATACATGATCTTCAAAATGGAAACTTAAGGAGTAAAAAAAAGCCATTGAATCACTTTATAATGACTTCGCTTTTCCTTTTAATTGCTCTTACAAGTCTTCATGGAAATTCTTAAAGCTTTAAAATATTCCTAAAATCCCCAAAAGAATTGTGTCCATTTGTCTTTTCTTCTGTCTCTCCCCAAGGCAGAACATGGCTCTGTGGGGTTGGGAGTTCTCATGGAAAACTCTTTAGTTTCATGTCTCCACAGCTACTTCTGAATACAATTTTCATTTTTTCTCTGGATGTGATTATAATCAAGATAGAAATACTTGAAAGACTTAGATTTAGTTGATTTTCCTAAAACATCAGGTGAATTTTTGAGCAGTAGTTATAAAAGTTAGTAGAAGTCTTTGAGTTGTGGTCAGCCATGTGCATGCCCCAAGCATGGTACCTCACCTCTACGTGGTCTCCCTGCGGAGTGACCCATACAGCACTCAAAATGAACATTCTCATTCCTTCCATTAAGTAAATGGTTAGCTTTGGGAGAAGACGGGATCAGATAGCACTTACTACTAGATCGTTTATGTGGCCTGCCCGAGAACTTTATATTTTAAATATTTGAACTTGGTAAGCCAACGTGATGGCTGTCTAGCAGGAGAATGGGACAGGAAATGTCAAGTATGCACCTTGTACCCTGTGCAAATGAGGAGTTACCTTTCTGTAATAGGAACCCTCCACCCCGCGCTCTCTTCCTCAAAATAAACCCAATGGCTGAAATAAATCAGGGGTCGTTTTTATCTCATGAAAAGGCAGAATGGAGATAGGTGGTTCAGGACCAGCATGAAGACTTCATGATAAATCAAGGATTTGAACTTCCACTTGGCCGTCCTCAGAATGTGTCTCTTGTTCTCATGTTCCCAAGATGGCATCTGAGCCCAAGCCAACCTATGCATATATCAGGTGGAGGAAGGGAAAAGGCAAAAGGAACTGTCCCACTTGTATCAGTAGCTTTTAAAGAGTATTTGAAGCCCTGCCCAGTCCCTTCTGCTTATACATCACTGCCTAAACTATAGCTGTGACCACCCCTAGCTGTAAAGGAGCCTGGAAAATGCAGTCGTTTATTTTGTTCTTTGTAACTGAGCACATTGCAACCCCGAAAACATGGGGTTCTACTGGAAAAGAAGGAGAGAATGAGTTGACTATTGGAGATGTCTTGGCAGCTCTGCACTCTCCTTATCATAGAGTATATCCAGATCCCAATTAGAGAAACGCTTTATAGACTACAATCAACTCCTGAAACTCCATAAGGATTTTTAAATTTGTCTTCTGTCTATCCCCATTGCAGAACACGGTTCTACGGGGTTGGGAGCTCTCACAGAAAACTCTTCAGTTTTGTCTCCCCAGCTAGTTCTGAAGCATTTTCCATTACTAGGGCCATTTATATTTAAACCCATTTCTACTGGTAAAACATCCCATCTAACAACCTTGAGCATTAAACACCTCCTTGAACTACTCATATGGTTTACTTTTTAGCTTACAGCACGGTTTACACCGTCCTCCCAAAGAGGCAGTCAAATTGATCACAGCCACCTGTGGCAGATCCCCCCATCCCCATCCCCATCCCTGACCTTTAGGTAGAAACACAGTATCAGACTCTTAACCACTGCAGTGCTCACTTTGAAGTCAAAACTTGCTAAACTGTCCTGGAAGAAGCAGCAACAGCTAAAGTTGTCTTTTTAACTGGAATATTTGCCTGTGAATTTCTGAGTTAATATATTTTGACCCCAACCTGGTTTTCTGGCCTTGACTTTCTTCATTTCAAATTTGTGCTCTTAGCTCCTTAGAAGTTCTCGGAACTAGTTTTTCATATAAATGGTGCTACTGTAAACCTTGGGCTGTTGTCTCTACTAACCCATTGCCCCCCAAAAAATGCTACCTTAAAGTGATTTTCCCGCCACATCGTCTAGAAGGAAAATCATTCCTTTATTCTTACCTTTGCTAAACTATCTGCCTTTGGCAAGAGATCACAGAGAAACTACAAACAGGGGTATAACCACCCTGCCGGCAGACCCACGGTCTGGCCAGAGACGCTTTCTCTTCCAGAGCTCTACCTCTCCCAGTCTCTCTCCTCTTTAGCAAGTTTGCTCTCCTATTGGTTTGCATACTGAATTTCTTCCTTCTGTCTGCACCACTAGCTCTATGTCATTGAATTATCTTCAATGATGAAGTAAAAGAGAAATGAGGAGCAAAGTGTGAAAATGATTTTCCAAAGAAAACCCTTTAATATTTTCTACATATATATTTTTTGTTTTGTTTTGTTTTTTGTTGCTTTTTTTGTCTGTTTGTTTTTATATTGGAGTACAGTTGATTAACAATGTTGTGTTAGTTTCAGGTGTACAGCAAAGTGATTCAGTTATACATATGCATGTATCTATTATTTTGCAAGTTATTTTCCCATTTAGGTTATTGCAAAATATTTTCGATATATTTTAGCCACATAAACATTTTTTTAAGCTTTTCTATCCATGAATCTGTTGTAGTTCCCATAATTATCTCTTTCATACCAAGTAAATTTAAAATTCATTAAATTGTCTCAGCTTTGATGAAGGATGGAGCTCTGAAATGCGACGGTTTGAAGTGAGGCATAGATTAGCAGAATGATTTCCTTTTCTCTATGCATGGAAAAGATTATGCCACATTTAGCAAGTACCTACTGGAATTCTTAACTGCAGTTAAATCATGCTAGTATTTTCCTTTGGGTTGAGGCAGAGCAGTTGAGTCTGGTGAGTGATTCCACACAGGTGAAAACTTGGCGAGGAGCCTTGTAACCTCAGTCTGTGAATCTGAGCTGAGCTATAATTTTCACACAACCTTCTGCATCCCTCAGAATACATAGGAGGGACTGAGTTCTAATGAGGGAGCGGAATTATTTCTATTTACTCAAGAACTGAACAGAGCTATTAGAAAGAAGGTCTTTTGAAGGATGAAAATAATTCTTCAACAGCAGCAAGACAGTGATGGAAGTTTTGTGAGCTAAGAGGAAGTCAGCTGAAAAAGGCTAGAAGAATCATCATGAGTGTTTTTCCACTCCTAAGTCATTAAAACTGACTTAAAATATTGAGAGTGATTTTTCATTGAAATGGCTCATCCTACCGTAACCTAATGGTCAACATAATGCTTTCTCTTGTTTCTTTCTTTCTTTTTTTTTTTTAAGATTTTTTTTTTTTTTTTTTGATGTGGACCATTTCCGAAGTCTTCACTGAATTTGCCACAATATTGCTTCTGTTTTACATTTTGATTTTTTGGCCGCGAGGCATGTGGGATCCTAGCTCCCCGACCAGGGATTGAACCCACACCCCCTGCATTGGAAGGCAAAGTCCCAACCCCTGGATCGCCAGGGAAGTCCCTCTCTTCTTTCTTGATTTTTAAAAGTGTTACACAGAAGCAAGGTAAGTTTACTCAGAAACTCGACAGTGCTGATGTTTCTAGAAGCACTCTTGGATATTCCTTTCGCTGGTGGTACAGTTTAAAAGAGAATTGGTTTTGAAGGAAGAGTCTTGGAGTTGATTCTGCATTTGTCAGCTATGACCTGGACCATTTCCTCTTTGAGTCTCAATTTTCTTGTGTGAAAAAAATGGAGAAAATCATTTTAAATTGCTGGCTTGTTGAAGAGGTTATGCCAAAGCCCCTAGCACAGTGCTTGGCACACAGTAGGGACTCAAGAAGTGTTAAATGCCTTCTCGATGTTAGTGATATTACTTTATAGAAAGATTATTTTATTATTTAGAGTACTACACTATATTTATAAAGAACTGAAAGCAAGCAAGATAAATGAATGCAGCAAATCATTTCTTAGTAGAGATTAGTTAGCAGTACACATAAATATTGGCATAGATTGGCAGGTATTGCATGTCTTCAGGGTTGATTCTTAGTTGTGAAAATACTTAGTCAAAAAGAAAGTACGTTTTTTATTTGATAGTTATTAGCAAATTTCTCTCCAAAAAGGCTGCTCCAATTTTGATTCCCCCTAAAGGTGTATGGGAGCACCCAGTTTTCCAATCCCTGAGCAGAGCTGTTTATTTGAAAAGTTTTAATTTGGGGACAGCTATGAGAGAGGTAAGATCATCTGTTATACTGGCAAACCATTATTACAGGATTTAAGCCTAAAAGTGCTGGGCGATTTCCAGAAGGCTCAGTCACAAAGTGCTATCTGTATTTTAATAGCATGACTTAACTTCTTCCTTCTATTGGCCTGTTCTTCTTTTCACTGTTTAATTGCTGGGTGAAAATACCCTCCTCTTTGCCTTCACCCCCATTCCCCAGATTCTTATTTCCTTCCAGGCTTTTGCAGAGTCATGTTTTTTAGCCCAAATTAACACAAACAGGGATGACCTTGTTATCACCGTCCCTTATTGCTAAAGAAACTTCTGTAGGCTAGACCTGTACAAAATCAGTAGAGACTGTGATACTCAAACTAGAGTGTGTGTAAAAATCAGAGCATTGTGATAAATAAAGATGTGTGGGGTCTCCTCAATAGTGTCTCGTTCTGTAGATCTGGGATGGAGCCTGAACATTTGTTTTCAGTAACACCGTAGGTGATGCAGGCAGCCCCCGAACCTGACTGTTATAGGAGATGGCCATGCTTTACCCAACTAGATTCAGGCTCTGTGAAGATGTCTTTTATACTCATGATTGACAAGTAGGTCCCGGGCATTAGACTTCCCCAGTTACTGCGTACTCTCTGCCTTTAAGCTGTGATGTGTGGTGCCTTTAAGCAGTTAAGAAAGTATTTTATTGGGACTTCCCTGGCGGTCCAGTGATTAAGACCCCGTGCTTCCACTGCAGGGACCACGGGTTCCATCCCTGGTCTGGGAACAAAGATCCCACGTGCTGCTTGGAAAAAAAAGAAAGTATTTTATTGACATGATGATCACTCAGTAGCCTGAAGGCAACTTTACTGAAACTCCTTAGCATGACAGCCTTACACGCCTGACCGACTTCTTTCTGCCCTTTGTACCACCTGGGCCCCTGTGACCTCAATGGAATGGGCAAAACTCTGTCAGGGGCAGCACCGTAATTGTGGTATGAAATCGTGGCTTGGGAAGGGGAGGAGGGAAAAGGGGCATCTAGAATTAGCTCTTGTTTGTCTTGGAGTTTTTCAGCTCTTTAATCAGGTTTGTTAATGTTGCTATTGATTGATTCAGCCAGCCTGGCTTTGCTGGCTTCTGTACCTAGCATGGTTCCCAGTACGCGATGTGTAGCCAATACCTGTTTACTGGACGCTCGTACGTGCACACGTGCCTTCAACAAACTTCTGCTGAGAGTCTACTTCTGCTGAGGGCAGGCATTTGGATCCCAGGGGTATGAGGGCAAACGGGATGGACCTGGTTGTTGCCCCAGGAGGGTTTACGTTCTAATTGTCAAGTTCACTGCAAACTATAATTCTATCAAGTGCTACAAAGAAGAATGTACAGGCTTTAGTGGGAATAAGCAATCTAACTGGGGGATCAGACTTAGGAAAGTATTCCTTCAGAGAATTCAAAACCAAAAAGAAGGGCTTCCCTGGTGGTGCAGTGGTTAAGAATCTGCCTGCCAATGCAGGGGACACGGGTTCGAGCCCTGGTCTGGGAGGATCCCACGTGCCGCGGAGCAACGAAGCCCGTGAGCCACAGCTGCTGAGCCTGCGCGTCTGGAGCCTGTGCTCCACAACAAGAGAGGCCGCGATAGTGAGAGGCCCGCGCACCGCGATGAGGAGTGGCCCCCGCTCGCCATAGCTGGAGAAAGCCCTTGCACAGAAACGAAGACCCAACACAGCCAAAAATAAATATAAATAAATTTAAAAAAAAAAAAACAAAAAGAAACAAAGAAAATAATGAATCTTTTTGGTCAATATGATCATCTATTTCAGGGTACTTGAAGTTGTTTTGAAGAAGAGCTTCCCAGGTTTGACGGGTTTGTCTTCTAGTGTAGTTATATAATGTGTAGGCTTCTTACCATAGCTACTTGGTTCATTCTCAAAGGCAGGTAGGTATCTTTGCCTCTTTTAACCCGATATCCAGACATGTGCTAAGTTCCCTGGGATCTTTCCAGTATCAGAGCTGATTTTAGGCCCCATACATGGCTTCCAGCCAGAGTGTTCTTGGGACCACGTCCTGAATGTGCTCAGGGAAGCATGATAACTGTTGTCTGGAACGAGGATGCAATTTCTCTGAGCTTTACAGATAGATGACTCCATGGATGATGGCTTGTGAACAGCTTGAACATCCTTACGTGTTGTGTTTTGGATATCTCTTCATCACCATATTTAGGGACATCTGCTATTGGGGATCCTGTGAAATAAATTAATTTGTGATTTGATTGGTCTGCACAGGTAACCTGGATACTCTTTTTCTCTTCGCTCCTACTGTGCAAATGAGTAGTTATTAATGTCCATTAAAGTACTCCAAAAAAAAAAAAGTATGTGCTGTTGACCCAGTGACATAATTAAGAATGCTCTCTTATCCTCAGGGAAGAAGCTTCTAATATGCTTATTACTGGTACCAGTCAATGTCAGAGCATGAGCCCAGCAGCGGTTGTAGGGTTGCTAAGTGAAACTTCTCTGAGCTAATTCCATATAGAATCTGAAAATCCAGCAGTACTCAAATTAGAGAATGCATAAAAATTAGACTGTTTGTAAGGAATTGATACCTTTTGGCACCATAATTTGAAATGTTCAGAAGCAATGGTTTATGCCCATTGAAATCTATTTAATATTCTGGAGAGTGGCCTCATGCTGCCCTAGAATTCCTGAAGTGACTCAGCGGTTATCCAGGTCAACTCAACACATACTTATTAAAGACCTCATCTGTTCCAGGGACCCTTTGCTGGATGCTGGGAGGTGATAAAGAATGAATAAAGTAAGGTTTCCACCCTCAATATTCCATTAACCTGGGGAATTTGTGGGATGTAAGTCACAATGCAGATTGACCAATATCAAGATAGTTTACTGTAATACTCCTTTGGACCTAGGACACGGTGGAGGCTAGTTACAAGGGGGTGAATAAAACGATACGTCAGCCTTGATGTTAGTGACCAAAGAGCATGATGTCATTTTACATTGTTCCTAAAATTTTCATATCTAATATAACAAAGCAATTCAGAGCTGAATGAAATCTCTCTGAAAATTATTTTATTGGTCTACCATTCACTTTTTAACATTCAGGGCAATAGTTGCCTCTCTCGTGTGGCCACCCTGCCTGACCTCTCACCTTTACTCCTCACGTCTCTCTCGCACAGTATCCTCCATCTGCCCACAATTGAGGAGGCTCACAGGAAAGAACTTTGCCTTCTGAGAATCAGAACTTTCAACTCTCAGAAAACAAATTAAAAAAAAAAATCAATCGACTAAAAAAAACTTTTCTACATTGCCATTTGGATCCATTCAGCTATTGCACTAATTTCCTAAAACACAAATGTACTTTTTGCACCAGGGAAAGGTGGGGGGGAGGAGAGGCAGGATGCAGTCATCTCAACCTTCAATAGGCTGTCCTGGTAGGAGTTTTACCACTTTAGGCAGCCAATGCCAAGTTGGCGTGCGCTGAAGCCTCATGGTGAAGTGGAATTTACACTGACTTCTTGCAGGGAATGAGACAGAGCAACCTAAACCCGTCCTCATACAGGAGTCCAAAGAGTTGTTTTGGCTGAAGGATAGCCCTTGACTGACTTATCCGTAGGGGACTGTCAATGATGCTCTTGCCGATGCCTAAGGAGAGCCACTTCCGGCAGGAAGGAAGGAGGGGAGAGCTGAGTTCCTCCCACTGGGGAGTTGGATGGAGTTTAAGATGTTGGGATGCAGAAAGATGGGAGGTTGTTCCAGGTGGTTTCAGGTGAACTCGGAGACTTAATAGATGGTGCTGTGGCATGAGCTAAGCCTGACTGGGTATTCAAGCCCCTACTCCCTGCATTACACAGCTGGCTAGCATTTGGGGGCTTCTCTGCTTATGAATAATTACGATCACTCAATGTCAGGTAATGTGCATGATTACATTTTCTGGACTTTGTTTTAATGAATGAGTGTCATATTTTCTCAAGATAACTCTTCCTGTTTTAGAATCTGTATTTAATAAAGGGAGTTCAATGAAATGGAAAAGGTAGGGGCTTTGGAGTCAAGCGGACTCCAAAGTGGGATTTGTCTTCAAATCCTGGGGGGCAAGTTACTGAAACTCTCTGAGCCTTAGTTTCCTCATCTGTCGGGTTGTGAGGAAAATGCTCACCTTGTAGGGATCTAGTGAGGATTAGCAGTAACGTATGTAAGGCATCTAACATAATATCTGGCCAAGATCAGGCACTGGATAAATTATTATATTATTATTTATTTCCTTGAATCTGCCAGCAGGGCTTTGGTATAATCCTCTGTGTTCATGGTCAAGGCTCAGTTGTCTAAACTGAGTTACAGACGTGGCAAAGAACACCTTTCCCTGATTTCCATGATTCTCTGGGTGAGCCTGGGCAGAATGTATTCTAGAAGCTGCTCTTTTCATTTCTGTGACATGTGCCTTTTTAAAAAATTATTGTAAACACCTGATTTATAAAAAAAAATAAACTCAACATACAACAACCTGCCATGGCATCTTAGAATCTCCCAAGCAGGGCTGCAACTGGTTGCCTTAGCAATAGAGAATCCCTCCAAGGCTGTGGTTCTACACGTGAAATGTAAGTCTCCGAATCGTGACTGAGGTTGGTGAAAAGACTTCTTTCAATAATGTTGCAAGCTGGTCAGATGTCTTGGCACCAGACGAAGCAGGGTTTTATAGGATCTCATTACCATATACGTTTTGGCTATAGAGACTGGCCCTCTAGACCTTTTTTGTTCAGGACCTTCTATTTTGTTTTTGGAAAAACAGGCAGCAAAGTTCTTGGGGTTCGATTAGCAGCAAGTATACAATTATCAGCACAATGCTTGTGTACCCCTGAGATGTCATTCTGTGTACAAGATGTCCCCAGTCCCCCAGTAAAGGTCACACACATCTAGTTGCCTGCAAACTGTACTTGACGGTGAACTCACAGTGGCTGCTGTTACCTTGGTTTCTTTCTTAATTTTCTCACCTTAGTATTGATTGATTATAAAGGGGCCAGGTGCTTCAGGGGATGCAGAGGTGACTAAGGGCTCCCCATCTCTGTACCCAGCTCTTGTGGGAGGGCACCAAGGGGCATACCCCAAGCATACAAATAACTACTATATTTAGTTATTTGTATAATATACAAATTATATGAATAATTTGTATACTATAAATTTATACAAATTTAAATTTGTATAATTTAAATTATACAAAGTACTGGATGAGAACTGTCTTAAGAGAGATAACAGACAAATGCCATGAAGATTCCAAGGAAGGCAATGTTAAATCTAGGGATGGGGAGTTGGGAAATTTTCAGAGAAAGACTCCTTCCTTGTGGTTAGAAGATCATGTGTTGGGTAGCAGTCCAACAGGTAAGAGGCAAGTAGGTCTTAAATAAAACCATACTCTGTGGTTGCAAAACCAACTTTGGACTAATGTGACCCTTGATCACTTTAGCATGTAAGAATAGAAAAGGGAACAGTGAACTAGGGCTCCCCAAGACACACCCCACAGACCCTTCCAAGAGGCAACATGGGATTTTTAATGCAAGAGGTTACAGCTTATTCATTGAACTCTAAATACACAAATCTAAATATACCCAAGTGTACAGATTTTTGAAGACCGGTGGATCACTGTAGAGGGTAAATGGTTGTTTCTCTAGAGGTGTTACTAGTGTTACTGACCCATAAATCCACCATCCTATGTTTAGCTCATAACACTTTCAACCCTAAAATAAAGCAAACCTGGTTTTATGACATTTAGATAGGATCTTGACTGGCTTTCAAAAAACTTTTAGTTTTCTTTTAAAAAAAGACCTACTGTTTCTTCCTCAAATCACTGGTTGCAGAAACACGGACAGATATACAAATTAAAATAGGAACAACATCCCCATTTTATCCAGGTTTTATTGTGGGCCTGGACTGGCCTTTACATTTCTCTTCAGGGCTTTGAGTTCTTCTGGCTGGGCTGGAATTTTATAATTGAAAAAATTTCCAACTGACTTTGGCCCTTCAAGTAAATACTGTATAAGCTCTTCATTTTAAATCAGGCCGAGTTTGAAGGGAGTCAAAGCACGTGTGCAGTGGGGATGGATCTAGACAAAAAAGTGATTCTGTAACTGCGCCATTCAGTGCCTTCCAATGTTGCCCCAATTACTCGCCATCCAACAGGAACATCCCCCAAAGGATCGGTGCTTTATGCACCTTTCTTTCAGCCTAAGCACTGAATGGCCCTGGCTCCATTCTTCCCTGTTGTCTCTTCTCTCCTGTGCTGCCTTTGTGCTCTATTTCCTCCCCCTCTTCTGTTCCCCATTCTCTCTGAAACCTGGGGTCACTTGCTGCCCAGGATGCCCTTTACCCCCCTCTCCATGGTGACTTTTCCAAATGTCTTCTGTCCCCCAGCCTCATGAAACATCCCTTTTCTCTTTTGAATCTGCAGTCTTCCTCCCCGCCCGCCCCCCACTGGCTTATCCTTTCCTTCTGTTTATAAACATCTTGTTTTTTCATGTCTTAATAAAAACGAAGATTTATACATATACATGTATCTATTCTTTAACCCAGTCACATTGCTGTACACCTGAAACTAACACAACATTGTTAATCAACTATGTGCCAATATAAAATACAAACTTAAAAAAATAATTTGATATATATATATAATATTTTTAGATCAGTGCCAGGTTTATTATTGTTATTATCAACATGATTAGTCATGTCTTGCCTACCTCATGGAATATTCCATGAGAACTGGAACTTTTTATTTCTACTGTTTTACCCTAATGCCTTAATCACAATGTGGTACATAACAGGTTGTTGCTAAATATCATTTGAATAAATGGTGACTTACATATTAAAAAAAACACAAAAATTAAAAACAAACAAAGGAACGGCTACAGTGAAAAACTTTCCCAGACATGTCAGGGTTGTTTCTGATTTCTTCCATGTCTAGACTTCTGATGAGACTAGGCTATGTTTCTAAGTTGTTACTTCTTCCACTAAATTCTGCTTTCATCTCCAAGCACTTTAGACAAACTGATCTCCCGAAGGTAACCAGAGGCTTCCTGTTGATCAGATGCAGTGCAGATTCTCCGCTCCCATGTATTTTTTAAAAAATTAATTATTTTAATTGACAGAGTTGATTTACAATGTTGTGCCAATTTCTGCTGTACAACAAAGTGATTCAGTTATACATACACATACATGTACATTCTTTTTAAAAATATTCTTTTCCATTATGGTTTATCATAGGATATTGAATATACTTCTCTGTGCTGTACAGTAGGACCTTATTGTTTATCCATTGTATATATAAAAGCTTACATTGGCTCCCATGTTAATTGACTTTATATGAACCCTGACACTGTCAACCACCTCTTCCAACCCCTTGACCTCCGTCCTTTAGAGACTCTCCTCTCCTGGCTTCTCCTCTCCTCTCCACCCCTCAAAAACAAGTGTTTCTCAAGATTCTGTGCCTGCTCTCCTTCTGGTCAGACTACATTTTCTTCCGTGTCATCTCATTTAGGTCTAAATCTTTGGATATCATGTCTACATAGATAACTTCTAAATCTGGCTTTCTAGCCCTCATTTCTTCCTTGATTACTGAAGACCGTTGAAAAAAAATTTTCAGGTGGATATGCATCCAGACCCTTTAAACTCAACAGCACATACATCCAATTTATCTCCCCAATTTATTTTCCCATCTAAACTTGCTTCTTCCCCTGCATCCCTCATCTTTGTTAACTACATCCATCTTAAAGCCAGGCAAGCTGGACCCCTTTGACCCCTTTGACATGTTCCCCACCTTCACTCTCCTCATCTGATCAATCCAAAATACAGTCAATTTCACTACCAAATGTTTCCTAAATTATACCTTTCCTGTTTTTATAACATTATTCTAATGAGGGTTTGGATTATTTCATTAGTCTCCTGGGTTCTAATCTCTTGCTTCTCCAAAGCATCATTTCCTCTGATTCTAAAGCTATCTTTTTAAAACATAGTCCAAACCATCTCACCTCTTCTTGCTTTCAACAGCTTCTCATTGTCTAAATGATTAAATCCTCGCTCCCAAGCCTGGCATTCAATGTCTTCCATTATGTGATATATCCCTTTAGGTTGCTCTCCCACAGTGTGTCTTCATGTACCTTACATGCATTGGAAGACACACCAGAATACATAGTAGGCACCCTCAGGTCCCCTGACCTTTGCTTGTGCTCCTGTCCATATCAAAATGGGCCTATGGTTTCTCTGTTCTGTCCCTTGTTCTGCTCCAAACCTTTTCTGAAGTCTTTCTTGATACTTCCAACAGAATTATCTGCTCAGAACCCTATAACGTATTGTAATGGACATGGCGTGATAGATGGGAAAGACCCCTGATTTTTGCACTAGACGACCTGAGTTTAAATTCCTCTGTCACTGGCAAGTTTTGCAGCTCACTGTGGCTTCCAAGTGGCCCGGAAAGACTTTGCCACCCCCATGCCTACACTCTCAGGAAATGGCAACTCCCTTCTTCCGGTTGCTCAAGTTACAAACCTCGTAGTCATTCTTGACTCTTCTCTTTTTCCCACACCTTACGTCTAATCCAGCAGCAAATAGTGTTGGCTCTGCTTCCTAAATAACCTGTAATAAGACCGCTTCTCCCCACCTCCCCTGAGGTCTCCCGACCACCTGAGTCCACAGCACCTTTCTCCCTTGTCTGGTTATTTGCAGGAGCCTCTTCACTGGTTTTCCTGCTTCCGCTCATGTCCTGCCTCAGCCTCTTGTCCGCACAGCATCTGCAATGATCCTGCTGCCCTGTGTCAGGTCTCATGCCTCTGTTCAAACCTCTGTGATTATTTTCTGACTCACTCATAAGAGTGCAAAGATAAAGACGTGACCTGTCTCCCAGCATCCTCGTTTTTCTCTCCTTATCTCCTTCTACTCTTTCCCTTTCTCACCCTTCCCTTGTGGTTCCTTAAACATGCCAGGGACAGTCCAGCCCAGCCCTAGGCCTTGAATTTGCTCTTGTCTCCTCTTCCCCAGATAGCCACACTTCCAGAAAAATGCTCCTCGGCCAAAAGCATCATGAAAATCTGTTGGTAATAAATACAACAGATTATTGTCTATTTGTATAAGTATTTATTCCACAAGCAGGCAGAGGGGGACGTAAGTCACGTTGACTGACCTCATTGAACTGGGTATTGAGTTAGAATGATTTCATTGTGTGACTTAATTCTCACAGTTATCATGGAGCCCATTTTATAGGAAAAGAAAGCCAGGTTCAGAGATTAAGTCATTTGCCTGTAAGAGTGAAGAAGAGCCAAGATTTGTAGTAGGGTTTCATGTCAATGCCCAGGCACTGCTCTTTTTTTTTAATATTCACAATTATTATTATTATTATTTGCATCTACTGTCCACCAGGACCTGTGCAAGATGCTTCAGATACTGTAATGAATGGAAAATTGTATTTTGCTCAGTGCACTCTGTCTAGGGGGAGAGCCATCCTTCCAAGAGGTTCTGGCAGCCGGCCAGCATACCGTAATAGGAGGCAAGGGTGTTGGTAGCAAAACCCAGAGCCCTCTGGAGGGAACCAGCTGTCCTTCCCGTGGGAGGCGATGACGTGTGCAGCCCAGCACCAGAGAGAAGGTGGTCGGAGTCCTGGTAGGATCCCCCTCGCAGAAGGAACAGAGCAGTTCAAGCCACTGCTGGGAAGGATCAGCCGCTCTGCTGTTCCCTTGTACCCTGTGTGTTAGAAAAGAGCTATTCCTCCAGTGTCCGCATCCTCGCTAATTACGGGGCAGTAGTTAAAATTATTGCGTCAGTGAGAGCCCAAGTTTGCCAGATCTTCCTTTTTTCTCCCACCCGCAAAAGATCTTGAAATTTGCATACTTTTGTGAAATCCCCTAATGGTTAAATGTCGGCAGTTGGTTCCTTTGTATTAGAAGATCAGCTTGCCAAACGACACGGGTCTCCTGCAGGCCAGGCGTGGTCCCTCTGTCCCTACTTTGTGGATCTGGCAATGGGGAGAGAGTGGACCAGTAAACAGGTGAGCCAACCCCGAAGGCTCGGAGAGGGGGTGACCTCACCGCAATCTCCGGGACCCTGCGCTGGTCCTGGGAGTGAGTGCTGAGGGCGGCGTTCATATTCCCGTCCCCTCGCCACCAGACCAGCTGTGTCCCTCAGCATCCGCTCTGCTGAAACCCGGTGCCCACACCTGCAGGCGGGCTCCCCAGGAGTCCCTCCCCGCAGTCTAGGAGGGGCGTGAGAGTGCCCTGCCCCGCTATAAGGGGACAGCGTAGGAGGAGTACGTTCTGGACATCTCATTGTGTGTTCTCCCGGAGAAACGTGCAGTGAGCAGAGATTGCGGGCACCGTGGTCAGCAGAGGGGCCGTGGGAAGGGGACTCAGCCTGGGTTCAGGAGGGTCGTGGAAGACAGTGACTCTGACGCCTTCACACGGGCTCGTCTAAAACAATCTCAGAAGGGCTCCTTCCCCTTTTTCATGAGCGTGTTTCTTACAGCAAAGGGTTTTTCAAAAAGACGAAATTCAAAAGTGGAGCAACTCACAAAGATTCTTTTGACCTCCAACATGTTCCCATTTCTCAGCAGTGGGCTGATCTTTCTAAAACACGCATCAGATTATGTCTCCACCTACTTAAAATCCTCTGACGGCTCCTTTTAGGATAAGGTTCATTGTGGCCCCCAACCAGAGTGGCTTATGGTCTCACCCTGGCTCCTGTCTGGCCCCTCCTCCTCCTTCCCTTCCCTGCGCCCCCTGCCACCTTCCCCCCGTCATGCCAGGTGGGCCTCCCCATGGGAAGCTCCTGTGGTCCAGCACCTCCGGGCATTTCACACCTCAGCCTTCCCCCTCGTGGTGCTGTTCCCTTTTCCTGCTTCCTCCCATCCCCAGCTTCCTGTCCTTTAGAACTCAGTTCAAAGGCCACCTCTTCCAGGAAGCCTTCCTACCTCTTGTCTGATTCAGGTGGGTTTCTGTGTCCTATCAAGCATGCTACCCGCCTCCATCACCACCTTTTCAAACTGTTAGTATTTGTAGGATTTTTTGCCCCCCCTCACCCCTCCCCACACCCACTCATTAGGCCGTAAGCTCTTTTGAAGACAGGAGGAGTTCTTGTTTGATTTTTTACCCCAGTCCTCACGGATACGTCATACACCAGCGTGCCCTCTGAGTGATGGCTCCATTCTCCCCTTGTGAGCCCTGCCTTTTTCTATCCGCCTCCCTCTTCTTTGGTCCCCTTGGTATAGAATACATCCTGTTGCTTCTCCACTGCTTTCTCATCCCAGAACACGCTCAAACCTTCGAAGGGGTTCTGCTCTGAGTTACCAGTCAAAGGCCTGATAAAGGGTCCTTCTGTGCAGCCTTACTCTTCTCCTTTTCCATGAAAATCTCTCAAGGGATACAGATGTGGGCATTTGTGCATGAAGCCCAAGGAACTGTAGAACCCCTGCTTCTAGTGTTTTAAATCTATTGTTGTCAATCCTCCCAACAGGCCCCTGAAGGTGAGTACCCATATTTTACAGATGAGGAAACTGAGACTCAGGCAGGTTAAGACCCTAGTTCAAGGTCAGGTGTCTAGGGAAGGACTGAGCCCATGCACTGCCTTGCCTTCTTCATCAGAGGTGGGCAGCGGGGAAGGGAATCTGCAAGTTAAGGGGCACAGATGGGCCTGAAGGGATGAAAGCAGGACAGAGAGCCTAAATGCCCTGGGGGCTGGGCAAAGTGAGACCTACTCAGGGAGGACAGGGACAGTGGCCCCAGGCTTTAATTTTCTTTATGGCTTCCTTCTCACCACTGCTGTTCCTGCCATGGCAGACCCTGTTTGTTTTTCAAATTTAAATAATTTTTTTATTGAGTTAATGCCGATTTCCATGCAATTGTAAGAAATAAGACAGAGCTATCCCATGGATCATTTACCCAGTTTCCCCCACTGCAAAACCACATATAGCATCACAACCCGGGCTACTGACATTGAAACACTGCTGCTCTTATTCAGATTTCTCATTTTACTTGTATTTGTGTCTGTGTGTTGTGGTGCATGTATGTATTTAGTTCTATACACACGCATAGCATTGTGTATCCACCACCACAGTCAAGACACAGACTGTTTCCATCACCAAAGATCCCTACTATTGCCGTTTTATAGCTATACCCACTTCCCGGTAGGGGAAAACACTTCAACCCTAATCTGTCCCCTGTTTCTAAAATGTTGTCATTTCAAAATGTTATATGAATGAAATCATTCAGTATTTCACCTTTCGGGGTTGGCTTTTTTTCACTCAGCATAATTCTGTGGCGATTCATCTATGTTGAACCTATGTTTGACCATGTGGGCGAGGTGGGAATCAGCCGGCTAAAGTATATTCAAGATTTTGTGTCCATGATGGCATATGGCTACAAACCTGGGCTTTGGAGTAATAGTACTGGAATTCATATTCCAAATCTGCTGCTTATTAACTGTGTGGCCTTTGCAAGTTTCTGAACTTCTCAGCCACAGTTTACTCATCTTTAAAGTGGGGATAATCATAACAGCTATCATGTTTTGAGCATTTAATATGTACCAGCGCTGTTTCAAACATTTTACATATAAGAAGTAATTTTCACTAATATTCCTATTTTGTTGATGAAAAACTCAAAAACATGGAGAGGTCAAGTAACTTGCTTAAGGTCATGCAGTTAGTTAGGGGTGTAACCAATACCAGCCCGGTCTCACTCCAGTGTCCATGCTCTCAACTGTTTAACCACTAGGCTAAACTCTCAGATCATATACCCTGGAGTATCTGCCTGTTGGGTTTGTTATGATGATTTAAAAAAAATCCATATAAAGGAAATTGTCTCATTAAGTTAGATGATCCTATTTAAAGCCTCAATGCTTGGCACATTCATGTTCAGTAAATGCTACCAGATGAATTATTATTATTATTAACATCCCCATTGTCATTATTTGACTTTTCACTTGGCTGCCAAGATGCATTTAAAATAAATGGATTCCCAGTTGTCTTTAACTCTCATCATAAAATCCGTTGAAAAGTATGCAGTTGTTTCTAATTCAAAAATTTCTTTCTGGCATTTCCAACCTCAGTGTTTTGCAGTAACAGGTACTTCGATATGTGTAGTTTCTAAGCCGTGTCAGCAAAAAGCCATTCTGGTCAATTTTAAAAAATTCAACATCGAGCACAGTTTATTTTTCCATCTTGCAAAGTCCTAAAATGTATTAGGAATAACTAGATCTTAAGAACCTATGAATTCAGTTTTAAAAATTAATGTGAAATAGTGTTGAGAATAAGAATGTGCGTAACTGTGACGGTATATAAAAGACTTGTGTCCCCCAGAAAGATCGAGACATTTAAATTTTTATATCAGCGCTGAATGCTTCTTCAACAACAGCGGTGTGTCATTTAATACAGCAGCAACATGAAACTCTGCAGGGGGTGAGTGTTCAGATACTTTATGTTGCCTCCCCCCGCATGTCTTTTTCATGTTGGCCCCATGCTGAGTACCAGCCTTCTGTTTAACCTGTCTTAAGGGCCTCAGTTGCTGAAATCAAGATCTCCATTGTCAAAAACTTGATTTTGTCTTATAACATGCCCTACTAAGACCCTTGCTTGTGAGATTTTTGGTAGACTGAACTTCCCTGTAATATGAAAAACATCCTTCAGGTTTGGCTATTTTCCTATTTCCAAATCCACAACTCCATTCTGAAATCTGAGTTTCTTCCCTAGAAAAGCTTTTATTTTTCTTCTTTATAGTTGGCTTTCTCTTTTCTAACATCACCACACCTGTGTCATATTATCCTGTAAATTCATATTGAGTGCAAATGTATTTTTCTCTTTGTGGGATATAAAGTAACATGTATTCAGAAATATGAATCCATTTCTGCCGAGTATATGCAATCAATCATTTCATGAATGAATGAAACTTTGGTCCTGTTCTGGTACTTTCAAACAGCTTCTTCATAATATTTCTAGATATTGATAAATTACTATGCCATCAACCTGTCCAGATATGGCTCCCTTATGTCACAAGGATGTGTTTTATAACAGTTTTCCTCTGAAAGATTTTAAGTGCAATTAGAGAATGAAATAGGTATGTGTGGATAAATAAATAATTTTAGACTGGAAGGCTACTATGAAGAAAAATCAGAAGTGAATTCTACAACTGACAAGTACTATTCCTAAAGCCTGTTGGTTCACGGGACTTGTGGATTTGCCTTCCAAAGATGAACCAGCTGTTTCTCACCTCTGTGACCAACTGGGAGCATATGGTGAAACTCAATAATTTTAGTATATAACACCTTTCACTCAAGCATCTCCAAAGACCTAATAGATGCTGAGCTCCTGCTAGACACCAACTCAATGCCACTTTTCAGAAAACAAGCCATGCTCTCAATCATCTAAATCTGAAGTAAGATTTTGGTGGTGATAAGTCTGCCAAGTAATTTTGGCAATTCTTCTTTTCATCAGGTATTCTCGGGGTGAGGGGTGTGAGCGAAATGCTGCATAAACTGAATCTCGAAGATTGCTGCAACATCCCCAATGTCAGGGCCGTTTGAATAGCATACTCATTGCACTATTGGAAAACCTGAAACCTCTGTCTACATCTGGGCTTTAAAACAAATAAAATAAAATAAAATAGGGGCTTCCCTAGTGGCGCAGTGGTTAAGAATCTGCCTGCCAATGCAGGGGACACGGGTTCAAGCCCTGGGCCGGGAAGATCCCACATGCCGTGGAGCAACTGAGCCCGTGCACCACAACTACTGAGGCCCTCGCGCCTATAGCCTGTGCTCCACAACGAGAGAAGCCACCGCAATGAGAAGCCCACGCACCGCAATGAAGACCCAATACAGCCAAAAATTAAAAAAACAAATAAATTTAAAAAAAAACAAATAAAATCTTAACCCCACACTCCAAATTCTACCTCAGTTTCCCATTTAAGCATAATTAGAGCTTTTTCTGTTTTTTAACTGGCTCAACAGTACTGCTCCCTACTATTGAAAGCCTCTTTCTCTCCACTCCTGTTTCCAAACTATTGTTTAACCACAACTGCTCATCATTATCCTGGGAAGTCTGCACTGTGCAATTATCCCACACTTTTTCCATCCTTCTCTGCTACCAAAGACTCAATAGTGCTCATTTCTCAAGGACTTCAGCACCGTCCTTGATTTAATAAATATTTATTGTAGGTCTACCATGCTAGGGCCAGAGAAAAGATGGTTGTTATTCTCCCTGCTCTATTGGAGTGTAGATTGGCAGGCTGGAATATGTACTCATCTATATCTGTGTTTCTCTTGGATTCAGCTGGGCGTAATTTTCACATGCTCACCCAGCCTATGCACATGCAAGTGTTCCATGATTGTAAGAAACGTATTTAATTTATAAATGTTGACAGGTCTTGACTCTTAATAAGAATTGCATGGATGTTTGAGTCTGTAACAGGGGCACACATTGAGAATCTGCTTTTACCTTCTGAAAGCTGTATTAGGTCATAGATAATATGTTACTCTGTTCATATTTGGACTTTTGAAGGATAATATTTCAGAATGAGATTGTTAATCATGTTTTGAATAATATACAGAAATAAACTAGATGTGTTAATACTTTATTAACTACTAAGATCTGCCAGAGTTGTGTGTGTGTTTATATTTGTGTGTGTGTGTTTATATTTGTGTGTGTGTGTATTGCTGAAAGCATGTAGTAAGTACCTACCTGCAAGCACTAAGGGCTGTGAAGGAAGATCTCAGGGCTCAAGAAGAACACCTGCGGGGCACTTGACCTAGTCTGAGAGTCAGGTCCTGCGGGGATGAGACTGCAATGGAGATGGGATGGATCTGGGTTAGTAGGTCAGAGGTAAGTAAGAGTGATGCCGCCAGAGGGAGCAGCACATCGAAAGCGGCATGGGTGGTACTGCAAGAAGGCCACTGATACGTGACTGCAGAGCAAGGGGGATGGTTTGAGATGAGTCTGAAGAGGTGGACACGGGTTGGGTCATCAGGCCTTTAGAGCCACATGAAGGATTTTGGCCTTTATTATATTGGGTGTCCATTTTCCAGTCTCTACCATCTCCCACCATTATTCTCTAGGACCTCAACCTCCCTTCTGTTGATTGTTCTCAAGCACTGGTCTCGTGATTCCTCAGCCTCTCCCACTACTCCTTCAGAGCTGGTGTGGATATAGCAGATAGCACAAAAATTGTTAATCTCGGTGCTGGGTAGAGAATGCTAAGGAAGGGACCAAACAGGAAAGACCTCACAGAAAAGGCGATATTTGACCATCAGCATTTCTATAGGTAGACATGGGCCTCGTAAACCATACCCAGATGTTGATGTCACTCTATGCAAAGTTGGCCATCACAGGTTTAACAAAGGGTGGGGATGTGATCAGTTTGATCTCTTAGAAAGATATTTCTTAGAGGTAATTGGGAGAATGGACCAGAGCAGGGAGGGACCAAAGATTAAGCGTTCAATTAGGAATAGGTCTTGATAGTTTAGGTCAGGCATAAGGAGGACCCAAAACTCAGGGACTAAGTTGGCAAAAAGAGTGATAGATGGAAGAGATTTTCGAGGAGAAGGATGTACAGGATTTGAGGACTAAGGAAATCCAAGGGTGACTTACAAGAGTTCTTTCTTGGATGAGAATATGAATAACGAAGGTAATATAAGAAGTGGTGATGACAGAAGGAAGGATACATTTGGGGGTGAAAAAGGATAAGTGAATGGCGGTGAGGAAGAAGAATTAGTGAACTTTGAGACAGGTTGGGTTCAATGTCTGTGACTGACAGGAAATCCAGACTATCTTTAATTTCCCAACCCCCTTCTCTCCTCATATTTCTTCCTCTAATAGTTCACCAGTGACCCATTTCAGTCAACTCTAGATCTTCGGTTGACAAAAGACTTCCAGATTTACATTTCTAGTTTCAACCTCTCTCCTGAGCTCCAGGTATGCATTTCCAGATTCCTGCTGCACATCTATACCAGAGGGCTTGGGGGGACCTCAAATTCAACATATTTAATCAGAGCTCCATGTCCCTTTCAAAGACCCCTATCTCAGTTAAGCTATCTTCCTTTACCTACTCCCCAGGACTCAAAACCGAAGCATTAGTTTCAATACCTCCTTTGTCATCCACACCTCCAAACCACTGCCAAGTTCAGATGATTCTATTTCTATGGCTTGCTAAACTTTGTTTCCCTTCTTCGCTATTGATACTACTCTTGCCTTAGTTTGTGCCTTCATTATGACTCAACTATCCTCTCTATGACCAGTCTCTCCTCCTTTCATTCCATCCTACACATGGATGCCCAACCCATTCTCCCAAAGCTCAGATCATCTCATCATGTTTCTTCTAGGCAAACAATCACAACACAAACCAACCAACCGAAAGACAAGAACAACAGAACCACGCAGACACACAACTTGTATAATTCTCCTTTGCCTAATAAAATGCCCAATTGATTTTCAAAGAAGATGTGTTCTTTCATGCTTTGTTTCTAGCCTCTGTTGCCCGTTTTCTTCCAGCATGCAATTTCCTGCACCGAGTGCTCCGTTCAACATAATCTGCTTGCCGTTTTCCTCCCTTATTGATTGGTTGACTCCTATAACCTATGTGATGCTCGTGGTTGACTCCTATAACCTATGTGATGCTCAGAGCACAGGAGGCACCCTCAACAGGTGCATTTGTATTTAGAACTGAGGTAAAAATAACTGTGTCCGAGTGGATGGATAATTTCAGCTTTCTAGGTATGGAGCAAAATACCAGCGAAAAAGGTTTAAGATTTACTTCCTTTTACAGATTCATTAACATTTAAAAGTAAGCTTGAAGTCTACAAACAATAAATGCTGGAGAGGGTGTGGAGGAAAGGGAACCCTCTTGCACTGTTGGTGGGAATGTATATTGATACAGCCACTATGGAGAACAGTTTGGAGGTTCCTTAAAAAACTAAAACTAGAACTACCATAAGACCCAGCAATCCCATTACTGGGCATATACCCTGAGAAAACCATGATTCAAAAAGAGTCATGTACCACAATGTTCATTGCAGCTCTATTTACAACAGCCAGGACATGGAAGCAACCTAAGTGTCCATCAACAGATGAATGGATAAAGAGGATGTGGCACATATATACAATGGAATATTACTCAGCCATAAAAAGAAATGAAATGGAGGTATTTGTAGTGAGGTGGATGGACCTAGAGTCTGTCATACAGAGTGAAGTAAGTCAGAAAGAGAAAAACAAATACCGTATGCTAACACATATATATGGAATCTGAAAGAAAAAAAGATGGTTCTGAGGAACCTAGGGGTGGGACAGGAATGGAGACGTGGGTGTAGAGTGGACTTGGG
Source organism: Balaenoptera acutorostrata (assembly GCF_949987535.1). NCBI lineage: Eukaryota > Metazoa > Chordata > Mammalia > Artiodactyla > Balaenopteridae > Balaenoptera > Balaenoptera acutorostrata. Next base: position 66,843,604 of record NC_080080.1, on the reverse strand, counting down.
GATGCAGGTAGGGGGTAGGTTAAGCTGAGACTAAGTGAGAGAGTGGCATGGACATATATACACTACCAAATGTAAAATAGATAGCTAGTGGGAAGCAGCCACATAGTACAGGGAGATCAGCTCCATGCTTTGTGACCACCTAGAGGGGTGGGATAGGGAGGGTGGGAGGGAGACGCAAGAGGGAGGGGATATGGGGATGTATGTAAATGTATAGCTGATTCACTTTGTTATGAAGTGGAAACTAACACACCATTGTAAAGCAATTATACTCCAATAAAGATGTTAAAAAAAAAAAAAAGTAAGTTTGAAAGTAACTATTAGGACATGTGTCCTTCATCAGAGTGAAGGAAAGCTTTTATCTTGAAGCTTAGGTGGAAATAAAGCAGGGCCCTCAGGTTCTAGACATCTTGGTTATATAAATAGTTTTATAGATTTGTACACATTTGCTTGTAGGGCAACATGGGCAGCTGAAGGAATGCATCACTCTGGAACCTATTGTTTGTCAGTTCATTCTTAATTTTCTTTTCTTTTTTTTTCCCTCCTCCCCCCTCCTCTTTTCACTCCCCTCCCCCTTTCATTCCCCCTCCCCCTTTCACTCCCCCTCCCCTTCCTCCTCCTCCTCCTTCTTCCTCTTCCTCTCCTTCCCCTTCCCCTTCTTCTCCTTCTTCCCCTTCTCCTTCTCCTTCTTCTCCTCAACTACAACATATAGGAATCTATTCCTCTTTTCCGAGGAAGTTAAAATTATTAATTAGATTATGCCCAGTATGTGCTTTGCTCATTTTAGAAATGCATTATGTACAATTAAAATTTGAAATGTCCTCAGATATACAAATTAAAAATACAGATAAGTAGAATACTAAATCCCCAAACCTCATTTTAGGACATTTAGCTTCAACTGTCCCCCATAGTAAATATTTTAGGAGCTCTGTTATAAATAGTGGAATGGGGCTTCCCTGGTGGCGCAGTGGTTGAGAATCTGCCTGCTAATGCAGGGGACACGGGTTCGAGCCCTGGTCTGGGAAGATCCCACATGCCACGGAGCAGCTGGGCCCGTGAGCCACAACTACTGAGCCTGCGCGTCTGGAGCCTGTGCCCCGCAACGGGAGGGGCCGCGATAGTGAAAGGCCCGCGCACCGCGATGAAGAGCGGTCCCTGCACCGCGATGAAGAGTGGCCCCCACTTGCCGTAACTAGAGAAAGCCCTCGCACGAACCGAAGACCCAACACAGCCAAAAATAAAGAAATAAATAAATAAAGTAGCTATAAAAAAAAAAAATAGTGGAATGGTATGTTTCATATTGTAACCCCTTTCCCCTTAGTGTCAGGAAAATATATAATTATAAAAGAAAACTAGAAACAATACCAGCAACAAAGTTTATCAGTATTCTACAACCTGGACGTTCAGATATTGATGGAGTTGATTATAAATACTAGACTATGTAAAAAAAATGTTTTGACTAATTTTCCCAATTTCCTTTGAGCAATATTTGTTTAGAATCCAGGAGTATTAGGGATCTTCATTTCATAGCTGCGGAGTGACCCAGAAAGTAGGGTGATTTGTCTAATATCCTGTAGTTAGCTGGTGGCATTGCTGGGGTATCATCTGGGTGAGCAGTAATTTCTAATTTAGAACTGGGGTGGCCATTTCTATGACATCTCCCTGAACAGTTAGGTTCTGGGCCCAGAATGTGTAGAAAGCTCGTCAAAGATCATGATGTGTATAATAATGCTGCCCGTTTAGATTGCCCTGAATGCCATGTTTTTACTTTCTCCTCTGGGTCAATGAGATGGTGATAGAGGCAAGGATGGTAAACAACTGCCGTCAGAACTTGTTCTCTCCCTGAAGTTTCAAAGAACCACTTTTATACATTCTATATTTCAGATTATATTTGAAAAATGAAGCTTGGCTGAATAAATAAATAGAAGTCTAGAGAGCCTTTGTCTTTTTCTGTCTCCTGAGTGTGGTCAGTTCTTCTCAGTGATCTTATGAACAATAAATATTTTAATTTTTTTAAGGTAAGGATCAGTCTAAGTAGTAGATGAACTTCTCATGTGTCTAAAGCCTGTATATCATTGTAACAAGAGACTCTCATTAAAAACTTTCTAGAAGCAAGTTCTTAATGTGTACTTGCTTAGGAAAATAAATTAATCATACATGCCAGCTATTTAATATTGTAATTAGGTGTATATATATATAGATATATCATCAACGTGATACTAACACTTATTGGTAATGAATACATCATTAATGATCATAGATACGGTAAGGATCTTCCTTCATTCTTATTAATGCTTTATTGTGGAAAGGTGGAAAGTTCATTAGACCATATGTATATGTATGTGCGTATATATAATATACATATATTTTTTAGGTTAAGCTAAATGTTTCTACACTTTCTTTCTTAGCTATTTTCTCAACATAAAATGATGCTCTTCTACAGCTTTGGAAAGAGTAAAGGATACTTTTGGAGGAAGAAGTGCCTTGTAAGGAGGGAACGTGGTGTCATGTGAGGGAAAGGAACATGGGGACCGAGAGAAGAAGAGGTCAGTGGATATGCATATGAGAGACCTGAGTGTGACCTGAGGGGCCTTTGAGGTCATTACCTCACCAATTACCTCTCTTCACTTCTTCAGTATCATTACACAAAATTCAAAATTAAGTAGCAACCAAGGTCAGACAGGACTAGAGCAGGATGCTGTTTTCTTTCCATTACAGTAAGATCTTCTTTCCTTCATTCAGCCCTTTATTGCTTTTCTCGCTCTTGCCCTTTTCAGCTCTGTTTCATCTTTCCACTGCTTGGAGCTGTTGTTTGTGTTATCTGTGGAGTGGAAACGATAACTCTGAGTTTATAGGCCTGGTCATACACGAATGAGCACAAAAGTGGCTTTACCCATGGTTTCAAGGGCAATTAATCTGGCAGGCTAACGCCCATGGAATAGTCTTTCCAAAAAAAGAAAAAGAAAAAGAAAAAAAACCTGAATAAACACATTTTCTACCAACACATTTTCTAACTTCAGGGGTATTCTACTAAATAGACAAAGCCCTTCAAAATTAGACTTTTAAAAAAATCTTAATCTATTCCATTTAATTTAAGGAAAAAACACCGGTTTCTACATAACTTCTTTCTCCAATAGATTATTTATGTGCAAAATTCAAAAGCATATATTAAGTTGTACAGGACCATGAGTGTCTGGGAGGGAGATGGGGCACTGTGGCTTCTATTTTTCTATGCTGTTTAGTTTTAATGCCAAATTGTTTTAGGAAAATCACATTGTCCTGAATCACTCATGTAGAATCTATTTGGTTGTAGGTCATGTTGGTTTACATTAACATTATTTTAATTTTTGAATAAATCAGGATCTTTTCAGAGGTTTAATAGTCTGTCTTAAGGAAGCTTTGTTCCAAATAGGCCTCAAAGGCTCATAGGACTATTTTTTTTCATGTGTGATATATTTATTTGTATTGGTTTGCATGGATATAGCAATGATTTGCATGGGGAAATGAGGAGATAACTAAGAAAACATGGTCATGTTTTCTTGGTTATCTTTCCCCTGAGTAAACATAGATTCCTATGAAGAAACACAGTGGATAGTATTGGTCATTACCTTAAATTCTGGTATGCGCATTTCCGGGCATTTTTCTCCAAAATGTGTTCTGACTGTTAAATCCTCTTCTTCCCAAATTATTCTTAAAGAGACAATCCTCTTGCATAGATAAAGGCAAATACAAGGTGCCTTTTCTTTAAAACGTAAGAGCAGCCCAAATAAAGGATCTGTAAGAATAGAAAATGAATCCTTAAAATTAATCTAGGAACAGGAGATAGATCAAATGTTTCCAATTTATCTTGGAATTTGACATATGGCCTATTTACAATAAAAGATAATTGGGGTCAGACCCGATGGCCTTGTGGATTCTTCTGGCCACCCACCTCGCTTAGTACAGACGTTACAGTGTCAGGTAGCAGGTGCTATGGATAGGCAATTAGCACCAAACTCATGGTTTTTAATCATTTTCTATAAGGCACATCCGTGCGTTTTTGTTGTTGTTTAACTTGTTGTATTTCTTAGCTTAAACACTATGAGAGTTTTACCCAACTATGATTAGAATAATTGCTCCCTAATTTTTTCAATATACTTCAAAAGTTTGAATTAAATACACCTCACTAGGTAGAATCCTTTGCCACTTTTGTAAGTGTTAGGGTTTTGTGAGATATTGAAGTGGACTGAAATGGAGAATTACGATATTTAAAAAATTTCCGTTATTTGAAAGATGGTACTCAATGAATAAGTATTTTTGCCAACCTACTTTTTGTGAAAAATTGCCTCAAGTACCAAATCCTGCATGCCCCTCCTCTGTAATACAAAACACAAAGGACAACAAAATCTGGTTCCACCTTTTTCTGATCATTAAGAATGATATTCAGAGAGCTACTGATAATGGAAAACTTGGCTTTCAATGCAAAACTTGGCTTTCCCCGAAACTTCTGCATAGCATAGAGACAGGCCTGTTTATATTTATATATATATATATATATATATATATATATATATATATATATATATATATATATGTGGTTTAGAGATGAATAGTCAGGGTAGATGTATGTATGTTGTGTGTGTGGGGGGGGGGGGAAGATATAACTATATCTGTTCCCTTCTTACTAGAACTACTATCAGCTATTAAAACAAGAAGGACTCCCATGGTTATTTGGGGCTAGTAAATATTAGCCCACTTGCACACGTGTTTTGCCCTTGAGCCAGCTTCCGTCTGTACACTTCTGTGCATACATATTTAGCTCTGAGAATCCTTGATCTTGCCATTTTCCAGATAGAGGTGTGAAGATTTCAAGTGAGTTCGTTTTGAATAAAGGATCTGAAAGAACAGATCTGATATGATCACAAAGTATCTCATGATTTTGTAAGCTAGTTGCTTTTCCTTTAAATTGCAAAGTTTATGGATTCCATGCTTAATAATGAAATCACAGGCAGTGTAATTTTTATTAACTGTGGATGAAAACTAAACTCAATGGGAATATTTAACTGACATCATCCGCTTCTCCCTGTGTACATTTTTTAAAATTCATTTAACAAGTATGAAATGAATGTCAACTGGTGAGATGGAAAAACAGGTGGCCTGCAAGCTGCTACTTCCTTCTCTTGAGCTCAGAGCAGACATCACTAATCAATCATCTGTAGTCTCTCTTGGTGGAGTCTAGTTGTGAATTCCTAGCTTTTCTCAATGTACTTCCTCAGACAGACACTGCCACTGAAGTGAAGATGGGAAATAAGACATTTGTTATTCCTGATCTGTAATTTACTCAGCTCTGGGCTAGACATTGTAGGGAAACATGAGTATGAGACATAATTCTTTGAAGAGTTTATAATCTACTTAAGGAAAAACAAAAGCAAATGAAACAATTAGAGAGCAGCATAAGGCTTCAAATTTAATTTAAAATGAATTGTAATTAGAAGAGGGAAATATTTTAATCATCTGTCATGTATTTAACCACACAGCGGCAATAATGTTTTATGTATTCTGATCTAGTAGTTCCAAATTTTATCTGTTCATTTCTTCACTTTATCAATAATTCATGGCATTTGGATAGCTCTTGGAAAACATCTCTGTGTCCTTGGACACAATTCCTTAGATGTTTTGAAAATGATTTTGTTTTCTTTGTTTCTCTGTGTTAGCTTCATTTCAGGATTAACTTGACTGAAAATCAAAAGATAGATAGCCTAATCAAAAGTTACAATGTGTTCATATATTTCAAGGGCTTCGAATGTTTATGTTCAGAGATGTCTGTGAAGAGCTAATGAAAAGCTGAACTTATAATAAAACCTCCTTAAATCAGATTAATTTGGAATTTATGATGATTTGGTCAGCGTCTGGGTGGATGGTTACCAGTATGTTAAGTATTTGAGAGGACTTAGAAAAAGTTAATGCTGCAAATGAAGTAATGAGATAAATTCCTTAATTATGTAAGAGAACAAACCATTTTAAACAATTTTAGAAGCATCTGCTTTACTTTTTCAGTGTAATTGCATGTAATCAGAGACTTGGCTTTTGAATACTCTTTTGATAGTAGTAATTATAAATCCTCCTACTCATTAGTAAACTATGACCTTTTCTAGGCATTTTTTCCTGACTTCACTAGAATTCCATTATGTATTTAGAAATAACATCACATTTCATTTAAAAAACTTGTAATTCAGAAATTATGCAAATTTTTTGACTTCTTATGTAGTGTGAGATACTATTTTGGTATTGGTGGTTCTCTTTACTTTATTTCCTTTAAAAAAATTATTTCCCCATCATACTTTAAACTCCAAAAAGAGGCACTGGATCTTAAAGGTCCTGGAAACCAGGTGGCTTAAAATTAGATATCTAGACAGCATTACGGTCCTAGCTCGACTTTCTTCAGGAGTGAACTAGTAGAAAAAATATGAACTTTGAAGTCAGTCAGCCCTGAGGCCAAATCTCAGGTTGGTCTTATTCTCTAGGTGTGTAAATGTAGAGACTACATTTATTTCTTCATTTATGAAGTGAGGATGATTTCTGGCATCACAGGAAGTTATTAAGTCATGATTTAGTATAATCATTTTCCTAAAAACTTTGGCATTGGACCTGTATATTAGTTAATATTCTTTTGTTTATAAGAAAAATAAACGGATTCTGGCTAGCTTTACATAAAATCAATTTACTGTAGTTTCTGTATGTCTCTCTGTCTCTCTGTCTCAGAATTGAAGGTATTACTAAATCTTGGGCAGGGCACATGCCAGAGCAAGGTTGGGGTTCTCAGCAGTAGGATTTCATGAATATTTTCTTCAAGAGGCTGCATTAATGAGACTTAGCTTCAGCCCTTCTCTGTGTTCTATGTTTAAATTTCCGAGGGAGGCAGAAACTCTGTGATGAGTCTCAGCAATCTGTCTCAACAACCCCTACAGATGATTCCAATGATTGCCTAAGTTTGAGAGCTTACTGGTCTAATGCAACCCCTCTCCTCCTTCCCTGCCCCATCTCTGCTGCCTCTATTTAGAGGAGACTAGAACCAGAGAAAAGTTCACTCCCTGAAGGCCCTTGTGATTCTGCATGTATAAGATAACTGCGGTCTTCCGAATCCTTACTACTGGCATCATAGTACATGGAGGTGCCCTATGGAGGTTCCTCAGGTTTTAACTGTATTCCTTCTACATCCCATGGGGAAGCAGCCACCTTATTTTCCCTATGCTGTGAGAAATCTCCCAGCAAAACCCATGATCTGTGCCCCCCACCCCCCATTCCTCAAATTGCATATGGAAGACTTGCCTTCTAATGCGATGGAATCATTATTTGTCTTCTAGGAATAAGCATTTCTCTTTGGGGCACTAAAGTCTTAAATCAACAGAGTTTAAAATCTTGGCCAAGAATCAGTTACTTTGAAAATGAATCATTAGGTACATTCATGAGAAGCACCAGCTCCACCTATCCAGATGGCTTCCCAGATTTCTTATATTCTAACCATTAAAGAAATGGCAATATATTTAGGCTACAGGCCTAGAGTACATGTTGCATCCCTCAAGACAGCATACTAGTATTTCCAGGTATTATCACTGAGTCATAAGGTCAATGTCATCTTTCTAAAAGGTCACCTCCTTCTGGATGACACTGAAAATTACAAGACTATGAATGTCATCGGGATTAGCGCATTATCACACTATGTAAGAAATCAAAGCAGTGTATAAGAGATTCAGTAAATACTTGTACGAGGATGATGACAAAGGAAGTGACATTAAATCCAAAATAACTGATCTTGATGATTAGGACAAATCGCTACTCAAGCTATGGGAAAGGCTCAAGGGAATCGACCTATCTATCACATATTCTCTATGCCTGTTTCCTTGTTTGCAAAATGAGGATAATACCTACTTGACAGCATTCTTGTTTTACAGACCAACAGTGTTTAGCATAAAGTTAGGACATTAAATATTAATTCCTTTTCTCTTAATTTTTCCTACCACCTTATCATCATACTAGGTCTGAGGAAGAAGAGATGTAGCAGCATGGGAAACAACATTGTGAAAGATTAGCACTTTGTCACTTACTAGCATTTGGACTTTGAAATAGTTTTCTTTCCTGGTCTCATGTGTAAAGCCAGGGAATTGAAACAGATGACCAATGGCAAAATTATATTCTACGATACATTTTCATATCATTAGCAGTCAGGAGTCTAGAATCTAGTATAGTAGAAAGTTAGGATCAGACAGATCTGTATATAGATCTTGAGTCTGAATGACTCTAAATTCTGATCCCGACCTCTGGCTTTTTCACTTGATAGCTGGGTGAGCCTCCTGAGGTCCTCTGAATCTCTGAGTCCTCCCGTGTAAACGTCGGGATAATGTCCTACCTTATAAGGTTGCTATTAGGAGTAAGCGAAGAAGTTATGTAAAGTATCTCGAGCACCACTCTTCAGTGTAGCAGTCTCTGTGACGATGTCAGTGTTCTATCCGCTCTGCCCAATACGGCAGACACTAGGCACATATGGTTATTAAGCCCTTGAAATGTTGCTAGTGCAACTGAAAAACTAAATTTTACATTTTATTCAATTTTAATAATTTAAAGTACTAGTTGTTCAAAAATGCCTGAGTCCTTTTTATAATCTTTTTAAATTTTATTTTTACTTATTAATATAAAGTTCTAAAAGTCTTAAAATTGAATGTAAATGCTATGACTTGCATGTTTGTATCCCCCCCAAAATTCATACATTGAAACCTAAAGCCCAATGTGATGGTGTTAAGAGGTGGAGCCTTTGGGAGGTGATTAGGTCATGAGGGTGGAGCCCTCATGGGTTAAATTAGAGTCCTTGTAAAAGAGACCCTATAGAGCTCCTGTGCCCTTCCACAATGTGGGGACACAGCAAAAAGACCACCATCTATGAGCCAGGCAGTGGGCTCGCACTAAATACTGAACCTGCTGGTGCCTTAATCTTGGACTTCCCAGCCTCCAGAACTATGAGGAATAAATTTCTGTTGTTTATAAGCCATGCAGTCTATGGCATTCTGTTATAGCAGCCTGGGCAGATTAAGACAGTAAATAACAAGTAAAATACAATCCATAGATTTTTTTTTTTCACATCTGATCCTCCTCCTCCCCCATAAAACAGAAGCCTGGAGGAGAGTACGGGGCTGAAAAGGCTGGTAAAGGAGGCAATGTCCAGGGGAGAAAGTGAACTTAATATTGGGCAGATCACATAAGCATATTAATCCAAACGGACAAGTGAGAGTCAGAGAGTCTAGTAGTGAACTCAGGGGTACAAGCCAGGGATACCAGGGATGACTGTGGAGGAATTCCCCAACCACAGGGCTCTTCACAGGTAAACAGAGTTAGGAGGCTCAGCTATTCTCAGGTGGGACATTCACTGACGCACTGAGATCTAGTACCAGACATCGGCAAGAACCTAGAACTGAACTCTACTTTGAATAGCAAGAGCCTAGAAAATTGAAATTATTTGTTCAATGTCACGCAAGTGGTTACTGGCAGATTGAGAGTTAGTATCCCTCGCAAACTAGCCGGTCATTAGGATAGACACAGCACAGGGAAATACAGCCATTATTTTGTAATATATAGCTTTAAAGGGAGTATAATCTATAAAAATATTGAATCACGATGCTGTATACCTGAAACTAACATAATATTGTAAATCAACTATATTTTAATTTAAAAAAATGGGCATTTGGTTTTTACTGATGATCAACATGTTCACAAAGGTCATTCCAAGGAGCGATATAAAAGCAATGACATCAGCGTATAACAAAATGAAATTCTTTCTGGGATAATTAATTACAGAAATTGTAGCCATACAATGGCTCAAACTTCAGTGATCCCCAAATCTAATTCTCATAATCCTATCAGCAGTGTCACTTTACATTTCCAGTGAACAATTTACTAGTAAGGAATGATAGATTAAAAAATTATGAAGACTTCATTGCCTTTACAATAAGCACTAGAAAGCATCTACTGCATGTTGCAAAATATCACAAATAATTAAAATATATCTACTTATTAAAATATCAGAATAGTGATGCTACAGCCTAGTTGTTGTTTATTTCCTCATGGTTATTTGTAAAATTCAATTTCAGAAGTTAACTGTCATCAGTGCAAAATGGAAAAACATATGTGATTAATGAGTTGAAGAAAAAGAAAATAGGGCATTGACTGTATAGTTCAGCATACAGTCAATATACTGTGTATAAATATACATTGATTGTGTATTTCAGATGGGACTTAAAGTCTTCATTTGAGAAAAAATTCATAAATGAATCAACATTTTGCTAACACTCAATTGGAGTGTTATTTTGGGGACAATTATTTAAGTTCTACTTCTGAGTAAATTACAGTTGTATTCAACATGGAAAGACTGGTTAAATCTAAGTCTCTATTGTTGAAAATATCAATATGAAATTCAAACATCAAAATTCAAAAATCTTTTCACTTGTTTTAATATTAGTAGCTTCAATCAAACAGAGAACATGTAATCCAACCTTGACAAGCTGTACACAAAGAAACTGTAATGAATTTGCAAATTATTTCTCCAAACTATGGATAATATCCAGTATTTGATTTTTTTTTTTTTAAACATTACTTGATTTTGGAATTGAATTTGGAGTCAGCTCTCCTGGGTTCTTCAGAGTGGTGAGAGGATTAATGGGACACCATACTGTTTTTCATTGTTTCCTGATGGGAGTGTCTTCCAACAACTTAATTGCTCCTATTTTACTTTCCCCAGCCACCTAATTTTTATCCTTGTCCTTAATTGCTCCTGCCATTGGCACCATATGTGTCAGCCCACAAGGAACAATGTCAGTATCATTTGCTGCAAGATGATCCTCACTCCAGGTGGTTTCATGGCAAGATGAACAAAGGCGAATGAGAAAGTAATTTATTTTTTAAAAACTAGAATGCCAATTTACTAATGGAAAATTAGAACTATAACTGTCACATAGACTAAAATATGCATCAGTAAGAGTTGTGCTAATACGGACATTCTGGTCTGTGTGACAGTTACAATTTTTTTTGTAACTTATGAGTTTTTTAGAGTGTAGGCTGGTATATAAGGAAAGCCAAATTTTATCCAAAAAGTGCTTGGTGGGGAAAGGAAAATTTTTAATTTGAACATTAGTAGTATCAGGTTAACAGAACCTGGGTCCATAGCCATTTCCAAATGGGGTGAGCCTATTATGATTTTAGGATAGTGTACTATTGTGTACCTGAAATTTAAGAGATTGTCATTTAACTACATTAAGTCAAAGATAATGCAAACTTTATATATAGGGGACTATAGCAATAATATTTTTAACATATCTAGTTATTTGTTCAAAGATATAGTTCCTGAAGCATAGGGACATTGAAAACTAAAATTAATGCCTTGAATCTTACTTGGCATAGAACAGTCAGCCAACATGGTGTGCAAAGCACTGAATCATCTATACTCAAGTTATATTTGATGATATATCTTCAGAATAAAGAATTTATATTTCACTTTATGTGTTGAATGCAGATATGAACACTTTTGCATGACTATTTTAGTGCATGCATTTCTATTTTGTTATTTTAATTAGCTCAGCAAATTCTTTTGGATTTTATAACATAATCCACAGCCTAAACAAATAGTATTTACTAAAATTAACCTGGTATTTACACTAACATTTTATTGTGTACCTGAAAGACCACATGCAAACATATATTAGTAATTTGAATCCATTTGTGAAAACGATATATATATTTGACTGTATCTAAATAGCCAGCATTTTATTTATGATATGGCTAATGTCTTATTTTCCTAGGCTTTGTGCAACATTCATAAGTGCCGAAAAGTTTGAGGTTGTATTATTGAACCTGGATGTGATTTTGTGGGGAAGGTGATAGGGAGTATTATGACTCTCCTGTGAAAAATACACACAGAGACATGCAAATAAACATAGTTTTTCTGATCATTTCAAAGACACAGAGAAAGGCTTGATGAGGAGTAAGCAAGGTGGTAAAATGATTTTGAGTGATACCATGTCCTTTAAAACAAATCACTGAAGTTGTGTCAACAAGCAAGAAGTTAGTACAGTTGGCCCTTGAAAAACATGGGGGTAGGGGGTGGTTAGAGGTGCCCACTCTCTGCACGGTGGAAAGTCCGCATATAGCTTTTATCGGCCCTTCCTATCTGTGGTTCCACAACCACAGATTCAACCAACCATGGATCCTACAGTACTAGGGTATTTACTATTGAAAAAAAAATCCACATATAAGTGGACCTGCGCAGTTCAAACCTATGTTGTTCAAGGGTCAACTATATATTAAAAAAGCCGTACAACTGAGTTCAGGTCATCAGGTCATCTATCGGTAATCCACTCATTTGTTCATGCCTCCACTCATGTACCAACATAGGCATCAGGCTCTACACTGAGGTAAATGAAGCTTGGTCCTTGCTGTTGACAAGTACACAGCCAAGACAGCATGACTGTTTAATTCTTTCAGCAATGAGTATTACTTTAGGACATTGGTCTTAGCTTATTCTTATATTATTATGTACTTTGGTCCTTCCTCCATTCAACTTAGCTTTCTGTTCACCATAGCTCTGATTTTTTGTTTTAATGCTTTGCATTGCTTCACTGCATTCATTAGTTCTCATTGAATTTCTCTGGATACATTTCTTGATAGGTAATCAATCCTCTTCTAGTTTTACTCTTTGATGTTTTCTTAATTGTTCTCTTCTGGACCTCACAGCTGCCCATTGCTTAGTTACCAACCCTCTCTTAAACTTCCTGTCTCTGATGGGTCTGGCCTGTGTTACTGGAAGGTATACCATATACGCGAAGGAATAGGGTCTGCGAATTACCAAAATGGACCTGGGTTCAGGTAAAGATGGTGACCACGGTTGCCATAACCTTCACTCTAGGCTGATGTTTCCCACAGGGAGAGAACTTTCAGAAGTCATGGTGTTAAAAGACAAGTGGATCAATCCCCACAAAAAACTGTCAAAATGCAGAAGGAGAGGGAGAGGGAGTGGGGGGAGATTATTTTGGCAGTTGTTTCAGAGGGTAACTTTAAGATAAAAATGCTTAAAGAAGATTTTTTTTAATTGAAGTACAGTTGATTTACCATGTTGTGTTAATTTCTGCTGTATAGAAAAGTGATTCAGTTATACATATATATACATTCCTTTTTTTAAAAAATATTCTTTTCCATTATGGTTTATCATAGGATACTAAATATAGTTCTCTGTGCTATACAGTAGGATCTGGTGGTTTATCCATTCCATATATACTAGCTTACATCTGCTAATCCCAACCTCCCGCTCCATCCCTCCCGCTCAACCCCTTCCCCCGCGGCAACCACAAGTCTGTTCTCTATGTCTGTGCGTCTGTTTCTGTTTCATAGATAGGTTCATTTGTGTCATACTTTAGATTCCACATATAAGTGATATCACATGATATTTGTCTTTCTCTGTCTGATTTACTTCACTTAGTATGATCATCTCTAGTTGCAACCATGTTGCTGCAAATGGCATCATTTCATTTTTTTTATGGCTGAGTAGTATTCCATTGTATATATGTATCACATCTTCTTTATCCATTCATCTGTCTGTGGACATTTAGGTTGTTTCCATGTCTTGGCTATTGTGAATAGTGCTGCTATGAACATAGGGGTGCATGTGTCTTTTTGAATTATAGTTTTGTCTAGATATATGCCCAGGAGTGGGATTGCTGGATCATATGGTAGTCCCAATTTTCGTTTTTTAAGGAACCTCCATACTGTTTTCCATAGTGGCTGTACCAACTTACATTCCCACCAACAGTGTATGAGGGTTCCCTTTTAAAGAAGATTTTTAAAATCAAGTTGTGCTGTATATGATGAGATGTAACCTCTTTTTCCTTGATAAAACTTAATTAAGGAGCTCCATTAGTCTTTGAGGCTTTGGAGTTCGGTTTGTTTGGATGGAGCGATGTCCTGAGCCTGAGCTCAAAGGGAGAAAAAGAGTCTGGTTGCATTCAGGAAAACTGCCTCTTGGTGTCATCTGGTTAAACTTAGATTTACTCCCTGGAGCTGCTCCTGACATGATAAATCATAGTTGCTCTTGATAGTTCAAGGAATGACACATGTTTTTCCTCGAATGTTGGAATATTTCAGGGTAAATGTTGCTGGACTTCTGATCCCAATATGTAGCAGAGTTTTGAAATTTTGGCATACATCACAATTATCTATGTACCTTTTAAAAAAATATAGGCTAGGGCTTCCCTGGTGGCGCAGTGGTTGAGAATCCGCCTGCCAATGCAGGGTACACGGGTTTGAGCCCTGGTCTGGGAAGATCCCACATGCCGCGGAGCACCTAAGCCCGTGCACCACAACTACTGAGCCTGCGCGTCTGGAGCCAGTGCTCTGCAACAAGAGAGCCCGCGATAGTGAGTGGCCCGCGCACCACGATGAAGAGTGGCCCCCGCTTGCTGCAACTAGAGAAAGCCCTCGCACAGAAACGAAGACCCAACACAGCCATTAAAAAAAAAAAAAAAAAATATATATATATATATATATATATATATATATATATATATATAGGCTATAGATAGGGTCTCAGACCAGACCTCCAGAATCAATTTCTGCCAGTGGGACCGGCATGTGTGAATTTTCAGTAAGTTTCATAAGTATTTCTGATGTTCAGGAAGGGTTGAAGCCTGAGTTTTCATGCCTTCCCTTGTAGTGGCCTCAGGGACAGGGAATTCTGACTCCACGCTCTGCTCTTGGTAGTAGGAAAAGCAGATCTGGAACTTAGAAGCCGGGATACGTATGAGCGCTGAGGCTGCCTCTGCTGAGGATGTACGTAGAAGAGGGAAGCCGGGGTCCAGATATTGGGGAATACCTTCAATGGTGGACCTCAGCGGAGAAAGCTTCCTGGGGAGAAAGACAAAGAAAAGACAATCGAAGTTGAAGAGAGCTCTGTCTTACTCATTTCAGGAGAGTGGATTCATCAGGGCCCATGCTACAGGAGGATTAGCACCCAGGAAAGGCAGTTGAACTTGGTGATCAAGAGGTTATCAGGGATGTTCAAGAGAGAAAATCATGAAGGGGATAGAAGTTAGATTGCAGAGGTCAAAGGCCACTCTTCTCAACCCTCCTTAAGGACATTTAAAACCAAAGGAATTTCTGATTCCTAGCCCGGATGTCCTAAACTGGGATTTCCAGAAGAGAGGTCTGAACATCTGTCATCTGAATTTTTAGAAAGCTACACAGGGTATTTGGTAGCAAAGCCAGAGTCCAGGGGCCGGGAAGGAAGCAGAATGTAAGGAGGAGGGGCAGGAATATAGACCACTCTTCCAAAATGGTGGTAGGGAAAGGGGAAAAAACCAGATTGCAGAGAATGAGAGGTAGGTAGAGTGGGTAGAAGAAAACTTTTTGTGCTTTTGTACTTTCCCTGGAAGGACTCGAGCATGTTTGAAGGGCAAGAGTGGTTAAGACCAAGAGTTTACAGGAGCAACTAAGAAAGGGTAAATGAAGTTCTTGAGAAAATAGCATCAAAACCTAGCTTTGGGGGGGGGGGGTGGTGGGGAAGGTTAGATCAACAATGGATTCTTGTTTCATTGTGAAAATGAGCTGAGGGTAACCCTTAGGAGCCAGAAAAGTAATTGGTCCTTACCTGAGACTATTTTGGGTTCACCTGTTTGAATGTTGCGTTTCAGTGTAAACTCTTTAATCCACATCCCAGCGTGGAAATGATGGACCACTGTCAGGCTTGAACGAGCTAAATGGGCCAGAAGGGATGATGATAAAGAAGTTCAGGAAAACCTGAGAACGTTAACTGTTAGTCATTTCACAGGTTTACGGAAATGGTGACTAGGGAGAGTTTAAGCTTCTGTAGACTTTCAGGTCTATTAACAAGTTCCAAAGCTTCTATAATTCTCCACAAAGATGGCCATTGATTCTGAACAATGATTTTTCATCACATTGGAGTGCTGAGCAGCACTTATTTATGCTCTCAAAGAAAGTTACCATTTGCCTCTAAAATGATTGATTTTTCATTTCAGTGGAGTTCCTTTCTCCTGCATTAAACTCCAGGAAATGCCGGGGTGCTGTGTATTCAGCACGTATTGCAAGTAAATCATGAAAACTCTGGCAAACATAACTTACAGCTGTCAACTGGCTTATTCTCAATGAATGGTTCTTTGGCAGTATATGTTTAAGCTGGTGACAATGAATACAAAGAATGGGGTCGAATTTTAACACATGTCCTGCACAGGCCCTAGCTTATTTCACCTGGCTACTGTTCAATCTATTTTTCTAGGTGCAGCAAACATAAATGTTCAAAGAAAATAATCTAACTATGAACAAGTGATTTCTAACAAAAGATAAGGGCAATGTCGCTGCTTCTTGTCACTGTGTTTATCTACTCTTTTCTGCTCTTTGCAGGGGAGTGGGGTGGTGACAATCAGGCAAACCACCCCTTTTATTGTATCAAGAATCTGTTAAGAGACTAAGAAATGCAGGTGAGCTTATTTAAACTAATGATTTCAGAATTAGGCCTAAGTAGTTAATTTTGTTAGATTCTCTTCTCTTTCATTCAACAGTTGGATTTTTTTCTAAGATAAAGTTAATATCCACTGGGCCCTTAAAAATATGTAAAATGGGGGGCTTCCCTGGTGGCGCAGTGGTTGAGAGTCTGCCTGCCAATGCAGGGGACACGCGTTCGGGCCCTGGTCTGGGAAGATCCCACATGCCGCGGAGCAACTGGGCCCGTGAGCCACAATTGCTGAGCCTGCGCGTCTGGAGCCTGTGCTCCGCGACGAGAGAGGCCGCGGCGGTGGGAGGCCCGCGCACCGCGATGAAGAGCGGCCCCCGCTTGCCACAACTGGAAAGAGCCCTTGCGCAGAAACAAAGACCCAACACAGCCATAAATAAATAAGTAAATAAATTTAAAAAAAAAAAATGTAAAATGGACACATAGTTTACTTGTTGACTTTATGGTGTTTTTGAAACAAAGGTCCAGGAACTCAGAGAATTTCTCCCTGCTGCTTATATTCACTGCTGAGAACTGGGTAAGACTTGTTACCAGGACCTCCTGTAACAGGATGGCCTGTTTAAACTCGAGTCGATGCATCTGCTCTACAGTAATGCCAAGTGATTCATGTGTGGTTATTTTAGATGTTACTCTTGTAAGAAGTTGCTTGTCGTCCAAATTTTGAAGACTTTATTGCTCAATTCTAAATAATGTTTACAAGTTCACTTATTTATATCATTTATTTATTCTGCCAACAAATTGAGTACCCTCTGCAATGTGCCAGGCACCAAATGAATGAAAGAGATCCCGACTGCCGGGAAATCAGTCTAGTAGAGCAAGCCGACTTGTAAATGACACCAGCTTAATAATTAGTACTTTAGAAGTATTTTAATATTAGGCACATTTGAATGGAGACCTATACTGTCCATGCTGGTGTGGCCATTTAAGATGGGATTGCTTATCTCTGAGAATCAATCAGGAAGCCTGAAAAACTCTTTGAAAGGAAGTGCGTTCACCTGTGAAGCAATTCATAAGCCCCACCTCCCCCTCGCCCAAACCAGAGGGCAACGTCACGACGCAGGAACGTCTTTCTTAAGAAGCGGCCTCGCCCTGCTTGATCATCACTTCAGGTCTTTCCCTGTGATACGTCGCTTCGGTTTCAGTGGAAGAGGATTTCTGTTGTCAAACGCTCGTGGTAGGATGAGTTTCCTTGGGTAAAAACGTGAGCCCTACAAATATCCAAAGTGAAGAACTGCATCAGGAGGAGTACTCCATCCAGAGACTTATTTTGTTTCCTTCAACAGCCAAAGTGGCTTTTGAAGATCAATATGCCCTTTGTATTGCTGCCAAAAGCAAGCAAACGTGCCAAATCATAAACTGTCTTCGGAGGAATAACTACAGGAAAGCCTGCCAGGCCCGAGGCAGCTGCCTGGCAGCCCAGCTGCTAGGAACCCGCCGCCCTTTGGAGCCGTAGATCTTCGCCTTGTCGCCCCCGGGGTGACCTGGCCTCCCGGGCGTCACGCGCAGGTGAGTGCCTTCAGAGGTGCAAGCTAGGGAGCCTCTCCGACCCGGTGACTCGGGTCACACGCTTGAGTAAGAATTTAAGTATGCCAAAAAGCAAATAGTGTTCTCACTTTGAATTTCATTTCCCGAGGGAGGAATGGGTCCCAGCCTGCACCATCCTTTCCAGAACTGCTGGAGCGGGTCTGGTGGCTTTTCAGGGTTTCAGAGAAGGTACCAGGGGTCCTGGCAGTGGCAGAGATGTCAAATCCATGAGAATGATTTGAAGCTTATTTTTCAAGTAGCTAAATATGGTCTTCCATGAAGCAAATGACATTATTCAAATACTTTTCCGTGGGCATTCAGGTGGGGAGGAAAGGGAGGAGAGAAACAGAAGCCTATCTCTCGAGAAAAGAAAACCGAGTCAACTATTTTAGTTCTCAGAATGTCCTCAAAGGAAACCGGGGTGATTTGCTGGATTTTGATAGAAATCTTAAGGAAAGTAGTGGATAACTGGCATTGAAGTAATTGAAACAAACTTTAGAGTGGGCAAAATAACTTCTGTGAACAACCACAAGGAACTATTTTGCAACCAAAAAAGTTGTGTGATGTATGGCTTAAGTCTCTGAAATGACAAAACTAGAAGTGCAGTCTCTGTTCTCACTTTGGGACCAGGTTAGCGTTGCTGCTGGACTGGGGGTAAGTGGTGTATAATGTGGCAGAATGTGGTTTGGGCCCATCTTTCAGCTGTGTTAAATGAACCTTCCAGATTGGTGTATCAGTGAAATAGATGAGGTCTTGGATTTCCATGGTAAAGAATTTGTTTCAACTGCTGCATATTCATTCATTCATTTATTAATTTATGCACTACATAGTTAACTGTCTCCTACGTGCAAAGCACTGGGCTAGGTGAAAAAATCACCATGAAAAATATCACAATCCGTGACCTTAAGGTCCCAACATCAAGTTGGTAGGAGACCGATGAGTGCAGTTGATGAAGGAATCAGGTGGTCTGGGACAAAATGGGAAGAGCTTATTTGTATTCAATAACTTATATTTTATCAGTAAAAGTTATTTACTGAGAATGAGGTGGAAATGGTTGGCCATTTGAGGAGCACTAGAAAGATTTGGAAAGGCCACAGTGAGAAAGGTGATAGGGTGATGGTCAACAAGGAATCTCAGAGCTGCCTAGTGGTGGAGAGGGCAGGTGCTATCAATAGGTAGCACTGATTTGTTTTGAGATCAGCCTGAACCTTTCTCATAAAACTGCCACCTGGCAATTAATGAGGACCAGGAGCACATAAGAAAGTCCTGTGGGCTGGAGGCCATTGAAGATGGTTGTCCCAAAACAGGATGCTTTTGTCTTCTTAAGGGAAGATAACTCAGGAAACACGGTTTGGGGAATAATTTCCAGGCTTTCCAAGGGCAAAAAAGAGGTAAAAATGAACTAAGAAAAAGTCATTAGTGATGAGTCAACATCACAGAGATGAGAATAAGAACACAATCTTTCAGTGCACCACTGAGGCAGCAGAATGTAGCAGAATTGCTGGGGCTTGTTGTAACTCTATGTTTAGCCTTTAGAGGAACTGCCAAAACGTTTCCGAAGTGGCAATACCATTGTACATTTCAACCAGCAATGTAGAAGGGCTCCAATTTTACCACATTCTCATCAACACTTGTTAATTCTAGCCATTCTAGTGGGTAGGAAGTGCTATTTCATTGTGGGTTTTCATTTGCATTGCCCTTATGGTTACTGATGTTGAGCATCTTTTCACGTTGTTAGCCATTGGTATATTTTCTTTGAAGAAATGTCTGTTTTGATACTTTTCCCATTTTTAGCTAGGTTATTTGTCTTTTCTTACTGAGTTGTAAGTGTTCTTTAAGTAGTCTAGATACAGTTCCTTATCAGATAAATGGCTTGCAAATATTTTCTCCCATTCTGTGGGTTCTTTTTTCATTTTCTTGGTTTCCTCTAAAGCACAAAAGTTTTAAATTTTGATTAAACCCAATTTACCTATTTTTTCTTATTGCTTGTTTTTGCTGTGGTATCTAAGAAATCATTGCCTAACCCAAGGTCATGTAAATACTCTTATGGTTTTTTTTTTTAAGAATTTAATAGCTGTGGTTCTTACATTTTGGTCTGTGATCCATTCTGAGTTAATTTTTGTGTATGGTGTGAGGTAGGGGTCCAACTTCATACTTTTGCATGTGGCTATCCAATTATCCCAGCACAATTTGTTGGAAAGAACATTCTTTCGCCCACTGAATTGTCTTGGCAATTTTGTCAAAAATCAATTGACCCTAAATGTAAGGGTATATTTCTGAACTTTAAACTGATCTATATGTCTGTCCTTATACTAGCATCACACAGTCTTTACTGTAGCTTCATAGTAACTTTTGAATAGGAACTTTGGGAATTCAAATTTTCCAACTTTTGCCTATTATGGGTCCCTTGCATTTCCAAATGAATTCTAGGATCAGCTTTCCAATGTCTGCAGAAAAGTCAGCTGGGATTTTGATAGGGATTTTGTTGATACTCTAAATCAACCTGGGAAGTATTGACATCTTAACAGTAATAAGTCTCTGATCCATGAGCGTGAGATGTCTTTCCATTTATTTAAGTCTTTTTGAATTTCTTTCAACAATTCCCTGTAGTTTTCAGAGTATAATTTTTACACTTTATTTGTTAAATTTATTCCTATGTATTTTATCCTTTTAATGCTATTGTAAATAGAATTATTTTCTTTATTTTTGGATTGTTCATTGCTAATGTATAGAAATATGATTGATTTTTGTATATCAATCTTGTACCCTGCAATCTTGCTGAACTCATTTATTAGTTTTAATAGATTTCAGTGGCTTCTTTAGAATTTTTCTATACACAAGATTATGTGGTCTGCAAAGAGAGAGTGTTTTACTTCTTCCTTTCTAATCTGGATACCTTTTATTTCATTTTCTTACCTAATTGCCCTGGTTAGAACCTCTGGTAGGATGTTGAATCAAAGTGGCAAAAATGGACATCCTTGTCTTGTTCCTAATCTTAGGGATAAAAAATTCAGTCTTTCATCATTAAGTATTATATTAGCTGTGGGTTTTTTTTTTAAATTAATTTATTAATTAATTTATTTATTTATTTTTGGCTGTGTTGGGTCTTCGTTTCTGTGCGAGGGCTTTCTATAGTTGCGTCAAGCAGGGGCCACTCTTCATCGCGGTGCGCGGGCCTCTCACTATCGCGGCCTCTCTTGTTGTGGAGCACAGGCTCCAGACACGCAGGCTCAGTAACTGTGGCTCACGGGCCCAGCTGCTCCGCGGCATGTGGGATCTTCCCAGACCAGGGCTCGAACCCGTGTCCCCTGCATTGGCAGGCAGATTCTCAACCACTGCGCCACCAGGGAAGCCCCAGCTGTGGGTTTTTGTAGGTGCTTTTTATCAGGTTGAAGAAGTTTCCTTTGATTCCTAGTTTGTTGAGTGTTTTCATCACAAGAGATATTGAATTTTGTCAAATGCTTTTCTGCATGATCATGCGACTTGTCTTTTATTTTATTGGTATGGTATATTAAGTAAATTGATATTCCAATGTTAAACTAACTGTGCATTCATGGGATAAGTCCCACTTGGTTGTAATTTATAATCCTTTATTTCTGGATCTGGTTTGCTAGAATTTTGTTAAGGATCTTGGCATCTATATTCATAAGAGAATGGCTTGTTTTTTCCTGTGATGGCTTTGTCTGATTTGGTGTCTAGACTACATAAAGAACTCATACAGCTCAGTAATAAAGGACAACCCAACTAAAAATGGGTAAAGGATCCAAATAGACATTTCTCCAAAGAAAATATACAAATGGCTAATAAGAACATGAAGATGCTCAACATCAGTAGCCATCAGGCAAATACAAATCAAAACAGTGAGATAACACTTCACACCCACTAGGATAGCTGGAATCAAAAAGTGTTGGTGATAATGTGGTGAATGTTTAGAGTGGCACTATAAGAGCCCCAAAGTAGAAACAACTCAAATTTCTGTTAGCTGCTGAATGGATAGATGAAATGTGGTATGTCCATACATTGGAATATTAATCCTCAATGTAAAGGAATAAAGTACTAACACATGCTACAAATTGGTTGAACTTGGAAAACATTATTTTAAGGGCACAAAAGACCACATGTTATACAATTCCATTTATATGAGAGGTCCAGAATAGGCAAATCTATAGAGACAGAAAGTAGGTCAGTGGTTGCCTAGGGCTGTGAGGTGGGGGATGGGAGGGTGGGGGGGGAGAGGATTGTGGGGAAATAGAGAGTAATTGCTAATGGAGACAGGTTTGTTTTTTTTTTTTTTTGGTGAAAGTGTTTTAAAATTGATGGTTGCATAAGTTTGAATATGTGAATAGACTAAAAGACATTGAATTTTACACCTTAATTCACATACCATACAATTTACCCCTTTATCTCAATAAAATGGTTATGTGTATATATAAAAATTGATTCTGTGAGCTAGACATCGTGTCAAGTCTTTCACATCCATTACATTGTTTAATGGTGACAGCAACCCTGTTAGCAGGGAATATTATTACCATTTTACAAATGAAAAACACTGAGGCTTAGAGAGGTTAAGTAACTTGTCCCAGGTCATATACCTTGTAAATAACAGATTAAAGCAGGCAGCGTGCTTGTGAAGCCCAAAATTAACCATGGACCTCTTCTAGCTGAGGAGACATCTTATTTTAGTCCAACTTACCTCTATCTACTGCATTTTTTTCCATCCTTGGTCATACTCTTTGTATCAGTATAGGGGAAGAAAAATGGAGGCTAAAAGTGGAGCTATTTAAATAATGTGAATAGCCTTTTAAATTTGTACCTAGTAAAGAAGAAACAGAATGATCGATGCCAGCTATTTAAGATGACAGCTTAACTCTCTATGTGTTTTTTCTGTGTAGACACATTCTTCAAGAGAATTCACGTATGTGAACATTTTTTTAAAAAGACTGGAGAGAAGAGCTAGTTTCAAACACTGATTTGTTCTGCAGCAAATTAAGGCAGGGGGATAAGGCTCTCTTTTCCTTTCTTAAAACTCTTGCCATCTGGTTCTCAGTGTCCCTTTAACATAGTTTTCAGGCTATGAAATTCTGTACATCTTTATGAGCTCAAGAATTGACCTTTGAGAGGGAAAAGTCTTATTTTATTATGCTGACACCACACATCATAACTCTTATTTTGCTTGGAGATCTCATTCACTGTCATCACCAACATGTGCAACAAGAGATACGTCATGTTTATGGCTAGAATATTCCTTTTATTTCCAGTTATAGTTTTCCCATAAAATCGCGACTAAAAATAATCTCCATGTGGTCATTGAATGTTATTGCTTGGAACAGAAATGCTAAAACAATTTGCTTATTTAGGATCCTGGGTGTTTCCCGACATTTTGAGGCATCTCAATCCTCCACGAAATATCTTTTCAGCCAGAGCAGTAGTAATGTAAGTCTGTGGCTTTTCTTTTCATGTATATTATGGGATTGTGTTACCTGCATAATATATTTGGTACTCCTCCCACGTGTATTGGAGTACAATGGGTAAATAATTCTATTTTGACTCTTCTCTCCTAGATATTTTATAGCTATGATGGATGTTCTTTCAGGAATTGTTCATTAAAAAATAAAATTTCCCAATGGGATCCAAGAATGGTAAAAGGCAAGGCCTGCACATTGTACTGAGATCCAAAAACTACTCGTATGCATCTTCAAAATTAGATTTTGTCTTCTACCTATCATCTTTTTCTATATGTACAAGTTCCCTCTTGAACTGGGTAAGCAGGCTGGGAGGGAGACCTTGCCCCAGGAGACCAAGGGCAGAGAAACAGAGGGTCCTTGGAGAATCCTCAAGGTCAAGCCCTGGGAACAAAATCCAAAGGGTTGGTGGCAGGGTGGGGGAGGGAATTTTGCAGGGGAAGAAGCAGAAAACAAAGTCCAGTAGGGAAGAGCCTGGCAGAACTAACGGGATAGGGGCAGAGGAAGGAGTGATTTCCATAAATGCAGGTGACTGTCTAAAACTTGGTACTTGTGATCTGATGCGGTGGAATGAAATGGCTCTGGATTTGGATCTGGGTTCAAATCTTGCTTAGTAAACTAGCTCAAATAAGTGATTTTACCCCTCTGCACCTGAGCTTCTCATCTACTAAATGTGTATCTTCATGATCACATCAACACCATTACAATAACTGTCTCTTCCCAAATACCTGTAATATGCTAGTTATTTTACATAGATAATTGTGTTTAATCATCCATACAATCCAATGAGCTATGTTTTATTATCCCCATCTTGCAGATGGGGGAAACAAAAGCTCAGAAGTTTTAATTTGCTCAAGGTCCTTTCCAACAGCTGGAAAGTAATAGAAACAGGATTTTAATCCAAGTCTTTTGGACTCCATAGTCCCTTAGACCACTGGATTGGAATGACCTGGAACACATGTAACCAGAGGAATCCTAGACTCAACTGTAGAGATGCATTAGCATCTCTGGGGATGGGGCCCAGAATCGTGCATTTGAACTCACCTCTTAGGCGACCATTATGCTCTGCATAAAAGTACTTGCTACTCAAGGTGGGGTTTGTGGTCCAGGACCAGCAGCATCAGCATCACCTGGGAGCTTGTTAGAAATGTAAATTCTCCGTCCCTACCCCAGCCCTGCTGAATTAGAATCTGCTTAGAGCTAACAGGATCCCCAGGTGATTCATGTGCACATGAGGTTCAGTGAGGCCTGTTCTACAGGGTTACTGTGAGGATTAAAGATACTAAATATAAAGTGTCTACCATATCAAATGTACCCTTTGTTACCATTCCCTTTTTTGATTGAATAGAAGGTAGTGTTCTGGGAGGGCCTACAAATATAGGGTTAGGGTAAATATCTGTTTTGCTCTCGCCTTCCTTTTGGGTCTGTGCCCAGTGCTGTTAGGTTGTTTTCCAGTATCTCCCACCCATCCTTCCTTTCCTGAAGCTTATCATGCTGTACTTCCTCTACCTACCCTTTGGTATGGAGTCAGAAGGTATGGGTTTGACTCTCAGCTTGGCCAATTACTGTCTGTGACCTTGGGAAAATCAATTAACATTTTTGACCCTCAATTTTTTCAATTATACAAAGAGGATGAGGAGGATGAAAATACTACATTTTATCACACTAAAACCTAAGAGTTAGTCCTATCTGCCATTATTGTTAGGGTATCAACTGGTGAAGTAAGCACGAAACACAGGAAGAGAAGAAAAGTATTAGAATCTGTATTTTCTTCTAAATTTTAAACACTTCAACCCTTTAAATTTATTACTCAGCTGTTTTAATGACAAAAATCTGCTTTTAGAAACAGGGTAGAAATAATCTATAATAAAAAAAAAAGTTTAGATCTAAATTCACAAAACTTAAAATTTGGCCAGAATCTTTAGGAAACTTTGCCATCCAAATTCCTGATTTTTATGGTAGTAGAAACAACAATTAAGTGACTGTTTAAAATGATGGATTACGCTTCAAGATAAGTAAGGAGTAATAAGGAGGAGTAAGACGTGGAGATCAACTTCCTCCCCACAAATACATTAAAAATACATCTACATGTGGAACAACTCCTACAGAACACCTACTGAATGCTGGCAGAAGACCTCAGACTTCCCCAAAAGCAAGAAACTCCCCATGTACCCGGGAGGACAAAAGAAAAAAGTAAAAACAGAGACAAAATAATAGCGATGGGACCTGCACTTCTGGGAGGGAGCTGTGAAGGAGGAAAAGTTCCCACACACTAGGAAGCCCCTTCACTGGTGGAAATGGGCAGTGGGCGGGGGTGTGGGGGGGAAGCTTTGGAGCCATAGAGGAGAGCGCAGCAACAGGGGTGCAGACGGCAAAGAGGAGAGATTCCTGCACAGAGGATCACTGCCGACCAGCCCTCACCAGCCCGAGAGGCTTGTCTGCTCACCCGCCGGGGTGGGTGGGGACTGGGAGCTGAGTCTCAGGGTTCGGAGGTCAGACCCCAGGGAGAGGACTGGGGTTGGCTGCATGAACACAGCCTGAAGGGGTTAGTGCGCCACGGCTAGCCGGGAGGGAGTCTGGGAAAAAGTCTGGAACTGCCTAAGAGTCAAGACCATTGTTTCGGGGTGCGCGAGGAGAGGAGATTCAGAATACCACCTAAACAAGCTTCAGAGATGGACGCGAGCCATGGCTATCAGCGCAGACACCAGAGACGGGCATGAAATGTTAAGGCTGCTGCTGCCGTCACCAAGAAGCCTGTGTGCAAGCACAGGTCACTCTCCACACTGCCCCTCCTGGGAGCCTGTGCAGCCCGCCACCGCCAGGGTCCCGTGATCCAGGGACAGCTTCCCCGGGAGAACACGTGGCGCGCCTCAGGCTGTTGCAACATCACACTGGCCTCTGCCGCCACAAGCTCGCCCTGCATTCCGTACCCCTCCCTCGCCCCGGCCTGAGTGAGCCAGAGCCCCCTAATCAGCCGCTCCTTTAACCCCGTCCTGTCTGACCAAAGTACAGACGACCTCAGGCTACCTACATGCAGAGGTGGGTCCAAATTCAAAGCTGAACCCCAGGAGCTGTGTGAACAAAGAAGAGAAAGGGAAATCTCTCCCAGCAGCCTCAGGAGCAGCGGATTAAATCTCCACAGTCAACTTGATGTACCCTGCATCTGTGGAGTACCTGAATAGATAATGAATCATCCCAAAATTGAGGCAGTGGACTTTGGGAGCAGCTGTAGACTTGGGGTTTTTTGTATCCGACAGGCTAGTTTCTGATTTTTATGTTTATGTTAGTATAGTTTTTAGTGCTTGCTATCATTGGTGGATTTGTTTTCTGGTTTGGTGGCTCTCTTCTTTTTTTATTACTTTTTTTTAATTTTAATAAATTTTTTTATTTTAATAGCTATTTTTTAGTTTGTTTTTTCTTTCTTTTTTTTCTCCCTTTTCTTCTGAGCCATGTAGCTGACAGGGTCTTGGTGCTCTGGCAGGGTGTCAGGCCTGACCTCTGAGGTGGGAAAGCTGAGTTCAGGACGTTGGACCACCAGAGACCTCCCGGCCCCATGTAATATCAATCGACGAGAGCTCTCCCAGAGATCTCTGTCTCAACGCTAAGACCCAGCTCCACTCAACGACCAGCAGGCTCCAGTGCTGGACACCCCATGCCAAACAACTACCAAGACAGGAACAAAACCCTACCCATTAGCAGAGAGGCTGCCTAAAATCATAATAAGTTCAGAGACACCCCAAAATACATCACCAGACGCAGTCCTGCCCACCAGAAAGACAAGATCCAACCTCATGCACCAGAACACAGGCACAAGTCCCCTCCATCAGGAAGCCTACACAACCCACTGAACCAAACTTACCCACTGGGGGCAGACACCAAAAAGAACGGCAACTACAAACCTGCAGCCTGTGAAAAGGAGACCCCCAAACATAGTAAGTTAAGCAAAATGAGAAGACAGAGAAATATGCAGCAGATGAAGGAGCAAAATAAAAACCCCCCAGACCAAATAAATGAAGAGGAAATAGGCAGTCTACCTGAAAAAGAATTCAGAGTAATGATAGGAAAGATGATCCAAAATCTTGGAAATAGAATGAAGAAAATACAAGAAACATTTAACAAGGATCTAGAAGAACTAAAGAGCAAACAAACAGTGATGAACAACACAACAAATGAAATTAAAAATTCTCTAGAAGGAATCAATAGCAAAATAACTGATGCAGAAGAACAGATAAGTGACCTGGAAGATAAAATAGTGGAAATAACTACTGCAGAGCAGAATAAAGAAAAAAGAATAAAAAGAATTGAGGACAGTCTCAGAGACCTCTGGGACAACATTCAATGCACCAACATTAAAATTATAGGGGTCCAGAAGAAGAAGAGAAAAAGAAAGGGACTGAGAAAATATTTGAAGAGATTATAGTTGAAAATTTCCCTAATATGGGAAAGGAAGTTGTCAATCAAGTCCAGGAAGCACAGAGAGTCCCATACAGGATAAATCCAAGGAGAAACATGCAAAGACACATATTAATCGAACTGTCACAAATTAAATACAAAGAAAAAAATATTAAAAGCAGCAAGGGAAAAGCAACAAATAACATACAAGGGAATCCCCATAAGGTTAACAGCTGATCTTTCAGCAGAAACTCTGCAAGCCAGAAGGGAGTGGCAGGACAAAATTAAAGTGATGAAAGGGAAAAACCTACAACCAAGATTACTCTACCCAGCAAGGATCTCATTCAGATTCGATGGAGAAATTAAAACCTTTACAGACAAGCAAAAGTTAAGAGAATTCAGCACCACCAAACCAGCTTTACAACAAATGCTGAAGGAACTTTTCTAGGCAGGAAACACAAGAGAAAGAAAAGACCTACAATAACAAACCCAAAACAATTAAGAAAATGGTAATAGGAACATACATATCGATAATTACCTTAAATGTAAATGGATTAAATGCTCCAACCAAAAGACATAGACTGGCTGAATGGATACAAAAACAAGACCTGTATATATGCTGTCTACAAGAGACCCACTTCAGACCTAGGGACACATACAGACTGAAAGTGAGGGGATGGAAAAAGATATTGCATGCAAATGGAAATCAAAAGAAAGCTGGAGTAGCAATTCTCATATCAGACAAAATAGACTTTAAAATAAAGACTATTACAAGAGACAAGGACACTATATAATGATCAAGGGATCAATCCAAGAAGAAGATATAACAATTGTAAATATTTATGCACCCAACATAGGAGCACCTCAATACATAAGGCAAATACTAACAGCCATAAAAGGGGAAATCAACAGTAACACAATAATAGTAGGGGACTTTAACACCCCACTTTCACCAATGAACAGATCATCCAAAATGAAAATAAATAAGGAAACACAAGCTTTAAATGACACATTAAACAAGTTGGACTTAATTGATATTTATAGGTCATTCCATCCAAAAACAACAGAATACACTTTCTTCTCAAGTGCTCATGGAATATTCTCCAGAATAGATCATATCTTGGGTCACAAATCAAGCCTTGGTGAATTTAACAAAATTGAAATCACATCAAGTATCTTTTCCGACCACAACGCTATGAGACTAGATACCAATTACGGGGGAAAAAATGTAAAAAATACAAACATATGGAGGCTAAACAATACGCTCCTAAATAACCAAAAGATCACTGAGGAAATCAGAAAATACCTAGAAACAAATGTCAGTGAAAACACGACTACCCAAAACCCATGGGATGCAGCAAAAGCAGTTCTAAGAAGGAAGTTTATAGCAATACAATCCTGCCTCAAGACACAAGAAAAATCTCAAATACACAACCTAACCTTATACCTAAAGCAATTACAGAAAGAACAAAAAACCCCCATAAT
The DNA here is from genome assembly GCF_949987535.1 of Balaenoptera acutorostrata. Lineage (NCBI taxonomy): Eukaryota > Metazoa > Chordata > Mammalia > Artiodactyla > Balaenopteridae > Balaenoptera > Balaenoptera acutorostrata. Next base: position 66,814,207 of record NC_080080.1, on the reverse strand, counting down.
TAGCAGAAGGAAAGAAATCATAAAGATCAGGTCAGAAATAAATGAGACAGAAATGAAGAAAAAAATAGCAAAGATCAATAAAATTAAAGCTGGTTCTTTGAGATGATAAACAAAATTGATAAACCACTAGGCAGACTCATCAAGAAAAAAAGGGAAAAGACTCAAATCAACAGAATTAGAAATGAAAAAGGAGAAGTAACAACTGACCCTGCAGAAATACAAAGAATCATGAGGGATTACTACAAGCAACTATATGCCAATAAAATGGACAACCTGGACAAATGGACAAGTTCTTAGAAAAGCACAACGTTCTGAGACTGAACCGGGAAGAAATCGAAAATATAAACAGACCAGTCACAAGTAGTGAAATTGAAACTGTGATTAAAAATCTTCCAACAAACAAAAGCCCAGGACCAGATGGCTTCACAGGCGAATTCTATCAAACATTTAGAGGAGAGCTAACACTTATCCTTCTCAAACTCTTCCCAAATATAGCAGAGGGAGGAACACTCTCAAACTCATTCTGTGAAGCCACCATCACTCTGATACCATAAGTAGACAAAGATGTCACCAAAAAAAGAAAACTACAGGCCAATATCACTGATGAACATAGATGCAAAAATCCTCCACAAAATACTAGCAAACAGAATCCTTTAGCACACTAAAAGGAACATACACCATGATCAAGTGGGATTTATCCTAGGAATGCAAGGATTCTTCAATATATGCAAATCAATCAATGTGATACACCATATTAACAAATTGAAGGATAAAAACCATATGATAATCTCAATAGATGCAGAAAAAGCTTTTGACAAAATTCAACACCCATTTATGATAAAACCCCTCCAGAAAGTAGGCATAAAGGGAACTTATGTCAACATAATAAAGGCCATATATGACAAACCCACAGTTAACATAGTTCTCAGTGGTGAAAAACTAAAACCATTTCCACTAAGATCAGGAGCAAGACAAGGTTGCCCACTCTCACCACTATTATTCAACATAGTTTTGGAAGTTTTAGCCACAGCAATCAGAGAAGAAAAAGAAATAAAAGGAATCCAAATTGGAAAAGAGGAAGTAAAACTGCCACTGTTTGCAGATGACATGATTCTATACCTAGAGAATCCTAAAGATTCTACCAGAAAACTACTAGAGCTAATCAATGAATTTGGTAAAGTAGCAGGGTACAAAATTAATGCACAGAAATCTCTTGCATTCCTATACACTAATGATGAAAAATCTGAAAGAGAAATTAAGGAAACACTCCCATTTACCACTGCAACAAAAAGAATAAAATACCTAGGAATAAACATACCTGAGGAGACAAAAGACCTGTATGCAGAAAACTATAAGACACTGATGAAAGAAATTAAAGATGAAACAAACAGATGGAGACATCTACCATGTTCTTGGATTGGAAGAATCAACATTGTGAAAATGACTATACTACCCAAAGCAATCTACAGATTCAATGCAATCCCTATTAAACTACCAATGGCATTTTCCACAGAACTAGAACAAAAAATTTCACAATTTGTATGGAAACACAAAAGACCCCGAATAGCCAAAGCAATCTTGAGGAAAAAAAAGGAGCTGAGGGAATCAGGCTCCCTGTTTTCAGACTCTGCTGCAAAGCTACAGTAATTAAGACAGTATGGTACTGGCACAAAAACAGAAATATAGATCAGTGGAACAGGATAGAAAGCCCAGAGATAAACGCACACACATATGGTCACGTTATCTTTGATAAAGGAGGCAAGACTATACAGTGGAGAAAAGACAGCCTCTTCATTAAGTGGTGCTGGGAAAACTGGACAACTACATGTAAAAGAATGAAATTAGAACACTCCCTAACACCATACACAAAAATAAACTCAGAATGGATTAAAGACCTAAATGTAAGGCCAGACACTATAAAACTCTTAGAGGAAAACATAGGCAGAACACTCTATGACATACATCACAGCAAGATCCTTTTTGAACCACCTCCTAGAGAAATGGAAATAAAAACAAAAATAAACAAATGGGACCTAATGAAACTTAAAAGCTTTTGCACAGCAAAGGAATCCATAAACAAGATGAAAAGACAACCCTCAGAATGGGAGAAAATATTTGCAAATGAAACAGCTGACAAAGGATTAATCTCCAAAATATACCAGCAGCTCATGCAGCTCAGTACGAAAAAAAACAAACAACCCAATCCTAAAATGGGCAGAAGACTTAAATAGACATTTCTCCAAAGAAGATATACAGATTGCCAACAAACACATGAAAGGATGCTCAACATCACTAATCATTAGAGAAATGCAAATCAAAACTACAGTGAGGTATCACCTCAGACTGATCAGAATGGCCATCATCAAAAAATCTACAAACAATAAATCCTGGAGAGGATGTAGAGAAAAGGGAACCCTCTTGCACTGTTGGTTGGAGTGTAAATTGATACAGCCACGGTGCAGAACAGTATGGAGGTTCCTTAAAAAACTAAAAATAGAACTACCGTATGACCCAGCAATCCCACTACTGGGCCTATACCCTGAGAAAACCAGAATTCAAAAAGAGTCATGTACCACAATGTTCATTGCAGCACTATTTACAGTAGCCAGGACATGGAAGCAACCTAAGTGTCCATCGACAGATGAATGGATAAAGAAGATGTGGCACATATATACAGTGGAATATTACTCAGCCATAAAGGAAACGAAACTGAGTTATTTGTAATGAAGTAGATGGACCTCGAGTCTGTCATACAGAGTGAAGTAAGTCAGAATGAGAAAAATATCGTATGCGAACACACATGTATGGAATCTAAAAAAGAATGGTTCTGAAGAACCTAGGGGCAGGACGGGAATAAAGATGCAGACATAGAGAATGGACTTGAGGACACGGGGAGGGGGCAGGTTAAGCTGGGACGAAGTAAGAGAGTGGCGTGGACATATATACACTACCAAATGTAAAATAGATAGCTAGTGGGAAGCAGCCGCATAGCACAGGGAGATCAGCTCGGTGCTTTGTGACCACCTAGAGGGGTGGGATAGGGAGGGTGGGAGGGAGACTCAAGAGGGAGGGGATATGGGGATATATGTATAGGTATAGCTGATTCACTTTTTTGTACAGCAGAAACTAACACAACATTGTAAAGCAGTTATATTCCAATAACATTGTTTAAAAAATAAAAAATTAATAAAATAAAGTGATGCCAATCTAGTTACTGGATGTGTTTTATTTTAATTGGTATAATTGTTTTGCAAAAAGTTCCATTTAATGTTATGTTTTTAAGTATAAACATCTCTCTTAATGCATGTTGACTAACTCCCTGTGGTACAATGTATGTATTAATTCATTAGTTCCAACATTAACTGGGTCACAGCTAACAATTGTCTACTGAAATTTAACTCAGTCAACTAGAGGTGCACTTTGGGGTTGTTTTATCTTCGGAAGGACAACAGGAAGTTCCATTACTCTCAAGGTGTGCTTAGCTGATTTTTTTTTTTTTTTAATGGCCTTTTCAGTGCCCTTTGCATGATACTCTTGGCTTTGGGTGGTATTTTGAGGAAGAGCTTGGCCCCATCTGTATACATAGCCCAGTTCCCTTCTCTGTGGAGTACCCTTTTTTAGACATCTGTCTCCTGGAGCTTTTAAAGTTCACCTCTTCAAGGAGGCCTTCATGGGCCACGGTACTGGGCTAGTTCCTCTTCTTTACATCCTCTCAGCACCCCTACATCCTCTCTCTGAACTGATTCATTGTAGTTTCTTAGGGTCAATGCTCTCTGGGTCAGTGGTTCTGCAGGGGATATTTGGCAACATTGTAGGCACTTTTGCTTGCCAAACCAGTGGCGTTGCTACTGGAATGCAGGAGATAGAAGGCGGGGATATTGCCAAACCCTCTACACTGTACAGGACCGGCGCCCCACCCCAGCAAAGAGTTATCCAACCCCAAACGTCATAGCACTGACGTTGCTCCAGGTTGATTTGCCATTCCCAGAAGGACCCCACCTTAGCCAAGCCTGCTTCGGTCACCCCTGTTAACCCGGCATGCAAACAGTCTCTAGGAAATAAGAATGATTCAATAAGTGTTTGTTGAATTACTTTTAATTGATTGGAGGAATGCATGAATGAAAAAGCAACTTTTCAAAAAAAAAAAAAAAAAGCAACTTTTCATTTAGTACCGAGTTAAAGCATGCAGGTCTGCTTTTAACCATAAATATTGGTATGAGGGAAGAGCATATCAGGTTCACTGCAGCACTCTGCTTTTCAAACTTGGGTTGACAGAATTGATAATGGAGCATTGGAAAAGATGCATTGTTCGTGCAATCCTGCATATGAAAAAACATAACCTAAGATGAAGCAAGATCACTGAGCTGTGAACCTGGACCACTGTGTTAACTCTTCCATCCTCTGAGTTGCTTATATAAACTGTGAATTGCGTGGCACTGTCAGCCTACATTGTGGACCCTTGTGAAAAACTCCATAAGGTAGACATGTACTCTAGGGGGTATTGTTGAGAATTTTGCTTATTATGTGACATAGTGCTTCTTATTAAGGGTTCATGGGAGAAACTGCCCTTTTGTTTCTACTGTGCTTCTGACTTGTTTTTGTCTCAGAAATGCTGTGAATTACAGAATTGAGTGTGTTTCATTTGTGGCATTGGCTACTAAGAAGCTTAAATATAAACTTATGGCTCATTTTCTTCAAGTGTATGGGGTATTATGGTATGCTAATCTCACCCCGGCTATCTTCTTTCTTTACATTTCTTTCTTTTTTTTTTTTTTTCTTTTTCACACACACACACACACACACTGTATTTTATTTTTACAAGAGATAAATAGACTGACACCAAGCATTGTAAACAGATGACCACAACAAAAGCAACAATGATTGCAATTACCAAACACGAAACACATTCATACTATGTCATAATATTGACATTCAGTCCAGGAATCCTCCACTGTAACAGCTCCTTTACTTTGCAGTGGAAATAGATTTGTATATTCTTTGCCTCTGAGTCCTTGTGGGATTTTTAAAAAAAATTCAAACAGAAAGTCACAAAAATTATACTCATCCTCATCAGTTCACTCAGTCTCATGTAATTAATTTTTTTTTCATCTTGATCTTTTGTTAGCACTTTTATGAGTTCCTCAGTTTTTCATTAGAGTTCTGAAAATGCTTATTCATTCAGTTCAGCAGTATAGTCAGTTACCAGAAACCTGTACTTGTCAGAGTCTTTTCCATGAATTTCTTGAAGATGAAACCCTTTTATAGGAGCATATTTGCAAAAGCATCAGAGTACACCCAGAACTGTCTGTAAATGACAAAAGACTTAAAAATGACCACGGTTAAAGATTTGATGAAAGTTCATAATAATGCAGTTGACAAGAAAATTAGTTATTTCTGAGATATACATTTTAAAGTAATAACTAGGATTATGACTTATAACATTATACCAGAACATATGAGATTTTTAGAAATTTCATGTAATGTCTGAAACATTTATATTAACATATTTCCATACAAATAACCCAATGAAAGTTTAGTATTAGTTGTTTTGTTTGTTTGTTTTTTTATACTGCAGGTTCTTATTAGTCATCAATTTTATACACATCACTTTACACATGTCAATCCCAATCGCCCAATTCAGCACACCACCATCCCCACCCCACCGCGCATTTCTTTTCATTAAGGTTTTTATCACCCCCTTCTCCCTTCCTTCCTTCTTTCCTTTCTTTCTGCCATGCTAAATGTGTCTTATAAAAAGTGTTTTTTCTTCAAAAGGGACATTTTGAGACATAATTTATTTAATCTGTAAGTATCTGAGTGCTTATTTTATTACAACTGTAGCTTTTTGACAAAGAAATTTACGGTATGCCTTGGACACACAAAACTTAATCAAAATGGTCATCACGAGTAGAGACAACCAGTATTTCTATCAGCTTAAGAGCACGATGCATTCATGGCACTCTTCACTTGGTGTTTCTGGACCCAAGTCCCAGAAAGCATCCAAGGGATGCCCTGGAGATATCTAAGAGACGGGGGGAGAGGAGCGCTAGGTCTGCAGTAATCAAACTGTCTCACAAGTAATGCAGCCAGTTTCCTTTCTACTTAGTGCATATCATGGCTTGGCACACACTTCAACTCATTCCTAACCTTTTGAGGTTTTGTTCAGTTCAGCTGGTTTGGCTGTCCCGTACTTAAGCTCGATGTGAGCGGGCCCTTTGCTAGTGGGGCCTCTCTAGCTTTCTCAGCCTTGGTTAAAAAAGTCATTACTATTGAAAAATAATGGATTTTTAAAATTCATCCCATTCCCTGTAAAATTTGGGGATGGGGATGAGGTCTGGGACTGACAAAGACAAACAAACACTTACTTGTAATCTAACCACTGAGAGGCAGTGACTACTAACATTCTGATAAAATCTCCTAGCCTTTTCTCCTACGTATGTGTAAGGATCCATATGTTTTTTAATGGAAATGGGATATTGTGTATATTCCTTTGCAACTGTTGGTGTTCTCTTGTTTGTGGTGGTATTATCTTTCCATGACCAAGAACATTGTTCTACAGTTTTATGCTTGGTGGCTGGATGGTATTCTGTTGTGTGGATATATCATAGTTTATTAACCAATCCAAAATAGACATTTAAGTTGTTTCCATTGTAAATACTATTAAAGTATGGTGTGTGTGTGTACACACATGCTTTTAAACAGCTTGATTCTGTGATCCAAAGTCAAAACATTAAATAACTTCAATTTAAAGTTTACTTGAGACACAAATACAGAATTGGTCCCGATGCAGACTGATATAGCAGCGTGAGTTTATAATATACATTTGCATTAATACCAGTTGAATACTTCATCTTTATATTTAGTCGGAGAAATAATTACAAGTTGTTTAAGAAAATTAAACAATGTGGATAGCCTAATTCATCTGTGTATATAGCATACACCTGTCTAGGCTAGGTGCATAAAGTAAGTGCTAAATCTTAATTTAAAACATTAGTGTTGTTTTTTTATAGACCAAGAATTTCAGAGAGGCATTTTTCCTTTTCAAGAAGAAGGTAGGGTAAATATCTTTGAGATTGAATTTCAGTGAGCAAATTGTTGATCGCAATTAATGTGCCACTTTCAGGGCAGAACAGCCCAATCTTCTTTCGTATTAAAGAATTACGAAGACTATTTTACCTTCACAAATTACGGAAAAAGAGGTAGAGATAAAAGAGAAGGGGAGGGAAAAGACAGACAAATCCCCGCAGACCCCCCTGATTTACAGGTGGGATTCAAAAGTCCTGCTGTGTGAAAAAGGCACCATTATGAAGAAACTCTCCTCAAATTACTCAGTCAGAAACAATCCAAAAGGACTAGGGTCGAGCACACCCTTTCAGTATTGTTGCACTGCCACAGCAAATTAAATTCACTCAGGCTGACTTCATGCTATGCATCACTTCAAAAATGTTTTCTTGCCTGTGCCTCCCCTACCCACCTACTTCCAGCCCCCCAACCAAATGAACTGGTTACCCTGGAAACAAGGGAAGGAAAAAAACTAAGTGCAGTGTTCGTAAACAGCATAGCTAAAATAAAATAGAGGAACATTCCAGGCGACTCTGCTGCTATCTTGGTTTTGGGGTCAGTTTTCTGCTTTGTAACATTTGGTAAATATCTTCTTACGTTCTGGCATAGTGTTAAATAAGAATGTAGGAATCAAAAAGCATTGTTTTAAATGAAAGGGCTGCCTACTGAATGGGAGGAGATATTTGCAAAAGGTATATCCAATAAGGGGTTAATAGTCACTGAATAGATAAAGGCACCTGGACTGTGGACATTAATTAGGTAATGCTCAATCAGTAGAGAAGGGAAGTAAAACATTTCCTACTTTTTTAGGTAAAATTTATATTGGTAACTTCAGGAAAGGCAGATTAATTGAATAAAAATATCAGTTTATTTTTTATTTTATCATTTTATCCTTTATTCAAAGACCTTATCATTTGTAAGGTCTTTAGTATAAGCCAGGCACTATTTTGTGTGATTTAAATAAACACCACATTAAAAAAAAAAAAAAAAAAAAAAAAGCATTGTCTTGACGTTATGGAAAGATTGGATTTTTAAAAAAATTTTATTGGAGTCTAGTTGATTTACAGTGTGTTTCAGGTATACAGCAAAGTGAATCAGTTATACATATACATATATCTAGTCTTTTTTAGATTCTTTTCCCATGTAGGTCATTACAGAGTATTGAGAAGAGACCAGACAGAAAGATTGGATTTTGACAGACACATGAGTTAGTTTGAATGGGTTTTAAGACCAGGTGTGAAAAAAATTTCCCCAAAACATCCAGGAGCTCAGGAAGGACCGTTTCTACCCCATGCTGAGATTTGTAAGCAAAGGCTCTGGGAGGTTCGTCTTGTTGGGGTCTTTACTACTGTGGATTGGCAACGGGAGATTGAGGTCAACATAAGGGCCTCCTTCTGGAAGCTGTTGAGTCATTCCATCTGCCCTCTGCTGTACCTTTTCAACTTTAGTAGAATTTTCCCCGCAGGGAGATGCTTAGAACTATGTATCTTTACCTAGGAGTGGGTGCAGTGGTGATTGTCATGGCCCCTGAACAGCTCCCACTGTCCTTCCCTCTCTGACCCTGTCCTTACTGCTGGAGAAATCTGGCCTTTTATAGCACATGCTAATAAGAGCATCAAGCAGATGTCAGTTGTTTTTGGATGACACTAAGATGTGGTATGTAAACAGGGCATACCATGAAGGGAACTTCGCTGTGAGACTCATTAAAAAAATTTTTTTTAACTGAAGTATAGTTGATTTACATTGTATTAATTTCAGGTGTACAGCAAAGTGATTCAGTTATTTATATATATACTTTTTTCAGATTCTTTTCCATTCTAGGTTATTACAAGGTATTGACTATAGCTCCCTGTGCTACACGGTAGCTCCTTGTTGCTGATTTTATATACAGTTGCGTGTATCTGTTAATCCCAAACTCCTAGTTTATCCCCGTCCACACCTTTGGGGACCATAAGTTTGTTTGCTATGTCTTTGAGTCTATTTCTCTTTTGTAAATAAGTTCACTTTTACCATATTTTAGATTCCACATGTAAGTGATATCATATGATATTTGTCTTTCTCTGTCTGATTTACTTCACTTAGTATGATAATCTCTAGGTCCATTGTCAGACTATTTGTAAACTGCCTTTCTGTACACTCCTTAGTATGAGAGTGGCTTTTGGCAAACCTATCAAACCATTCTGACTTTCCTGAAGAGGCAAATCTGTGTTCAATACAAAACCAAAGGAAAAAGTCTCTCTGTTACATCCTTCTTAACTCCAGCTTTTCTTCAGTGAGTCTAAAATGGAGGGAAATAGCCTGAAGGAAAGTGTTTGAAGACTGTGCTGTGTGTGTCTTTGTCCATGTACCATGTGTGTATATGTTATCTGTCCCAGGCCCCAGGGCAGGACCGGCTTTCCTGTGCCGGGAGCTCGGGCTTCTGCTGGAAAGCAGGTACACAAAGCCTTCTTTAACTTGCATGCCATAAGCGGTGAGATGAAAAACGCCCACTGATGGTTAACAGATCTGTCCCCTAAGACGCCACTCCTCGGAACGTGGCATTTGTTGACTCTGGGCGAAGCTTTTAGTATTTTCGGTGTGTAAGAAGATTTGGCCAGTAGCCCTTCTGTGGATGGTCATATTCCCGAGCCAGAAATGTCAGTTACCAGTTTTCTTTCTTCATCTGTTCATTAAGCCTTTTGTATATTTTCTCTCTGATTCCCAGGAATTAGTGATGACATGTGTCATTTTCATATCATTAAACTTCCTTAAAGGGGTAAGGCTATAGTCGTTAGCAATTCTCCGCTTTGTAAGGTTTCAAACATTTGGGGATATTATTTCTTTTTCACTGAAAGCAAGTGAAATAGGTAAATGTGCAGTATTGTTGAGCTCACTTAACTCCTATTTACTATAGAAATAAGAACCAGAACAGTTCTTTATAAATGAAGTAAGCCCACAAGCTTAATTCCAAAAAGCTCATTCGAGGCAATAATTTTATCCTTAACAACTTGTTAGAACAAATGAAATTGTTCTATGTGGGTTTCCTGTCTTCTGGTCCATCTGCGAATGACGGCTCTATGGGGAACCTTCTTACCTCTGTTAGGGTAATGAGAAAAAAAGTTGTTGGAAGGCAGAAAGCAGAGAGCTAGGAAGGAGGCTGGGCGATCAGCAGAGCAAGTGATCACTTTGGGATAAATACGTTGCAGGAAGGGAGACTCACCGGAACCCTCGTTCTGCTGGACCGTCAGATGATGTGTCTCTGATTGTTTTCCTAGATGCCTCCACTAGCTCTGAATCTTAGCCTTTGGGCCCAGGAGGATCTTTCCTGGTCCATTTTTGTGCCCCAGTTGAATTGCCTGTTCTATGGCTCCCCAGAGGCCCATATTCCCTGTAGAGTCTAACCTTCACGTAGAGCTCTCAAACAGCTCTATTTTCTCTAGATCAGGGGTCCCCAACTCTCGGGCCGCAGACCCATACCAGTCCGCAGCCTGCTAGGAACCCGGTAGCACAGCAGGAGGTGAACGGCGAGCGAGCGAAGCTTCATCTGCCGCCCCCGTCGCTCCCCATCGCTCGCGTTACCGCCTGAGCCATCCCCGCCCCCAACCCTGGTCCGTGGAAAAACTGGCTTCCATGAAACCAGTCCCTGGTGCCGAAAAGGCTGGGGACCGCTGCTCTAGAGGCCGGTGGATCGGAGTCTCACCAGCATCTTCCTGTGTAGTTTGGAGCCACAGGGTGGCCTGAAATGGGCCTGTTTTGGAACCTGACATGGTGCGTTTTAGAGAAGTTTCAGAATTGTTCTCTGATTGAGACCCATCCTCAAAGAGAGATCGACAGATTTAGTATAAAATTGCATAGGGATCTAATTAGTGAAAATATCCCACTCCACTGTTCTTCGCTAAGTTCTTTGTGTGTGTCAGAATCTTTAATTCACACTGTATGTACGTTTTCTTGTTCAGTCTTATAACCTTTTGAGGTAGGGACTATTTTCACTTCTTGGATGAAGGAACTGAAGCTTAGAAAGGTTGTCGCTTGCCCAAGCTTCCTTAGCTGGGATGGGAAGTCAGCCCTGCCCACCCGTGCCACCCTGTGCGTTCTTTCTTCTGGTTATGCTGCCTCTGTCCCACGGTAGACCGCCCAAACCACTGTCTCATCTATGACTTCCTGCAGTCCTGCCCTCCCGCAATGCTCCTCTTGCAAGACCCCAACCCTGGATTTGCCATCCTGCTCCCAAAAGGGGGCAACTGATATCTGAGGGGGGAAAAACAAACTATAAAACTATGCAGATCAGTACTACTAAGATTCCTTCTCCCCACCTCAACAGGGCCCTCTGCATTACTCATCAATCCTTTCAGAGATCCTGGGCCAGTTTCCACTCCCCACACAGAGGAATTCCAAACCATCATCACTCTCCTCCAGCCCCCCTTTTCACCTCTAAACTCAACAAAGCCTCAAACTTCTGGGAGAAACTGAGTCCACCAGAAAATTTCACCCACTTTACTTACAAGGTGACTTATAGCCACATCAGTCCTTACCTTTGTATTGCTGGTTTCCAGGTACCAAGTTCAGGCTGGGGTCAAACTTGTTAGCTGGGTAGCTGATGCCATAACTTTATTCCCCATCAGATAGACCCTGTTGATCTAACTGAGCTATTACCCAGTTTTCTCTGATACATTGGGGAAAAAACCCCTGTTAGCTGGATTGGACCTGTTATCTGGACCTTGTGAAACCCCTCACCTCCTCCTGTTTCTTCTGGGACTTTGTTCCATTAATCAAACTCCCTCAATTCCTCTACCTTTTATTCTTTCACTCTTTTTACACATCTTCCCCTCAGCCTAAAATAAGCTCGTGTCTTACCCCATCTAAACCCCAAATCAAGCTTAAAAAATCCAACTCTCTAACTACCATCAAGTCTCTCTTTTTGCGCAACTACTCGAAGAATAATCTATTCGATTGGTCGTCGGCATCTTCTTTCTCCATTCTTTCACCCATAAGATTTGGCTTTTGTTCTTACCACTCATTCTTACCTGTTCTTACTAATCAGGATGCAACCAGGCAAAAATGAACAACTTCAGTGATTTGTTACAAAGAAAATATAAAGCAGGAAAATTGATTAGGTGGGTGGTAGAGTAACTGAGAAACCAGACAGAGGATGGTGTGGTATCCCAGAGGTGGCCACAGCTGGAAGCCACTCCCACACTTGGAACGGAGGGACAAAGTAAAGATGGTGCTCTCAGACCCTGGCCTGCAGATGACCCTAGGAGGCATGACCCTCGGATTGGTTGGCTTGTCCAGTGGGAGCTGAAGCCATGGAGGGGATTCAGCCCATGTACTGACAGACACGCTATCCACAGCAGAGAGGAGAAGCAGAAATACCTGACTTCTCTGTTCCCTTCATCTTTTAATCTCTCATCCATGCCAACCATTGGCTATACTCAGCCCAGCTGGAGACCAGCTGACATTGGAGCCAGGGAAGTGAAGCCTGCAGGTTCAGACATGTGGAACACAGAGTGAGGGGAAGGGTAAGAGGGGAGCTAAAGGCCGACAGATCCAGGACCACCAGCACGTCATGCAAGGACAACGGTGACTTTCTAGTTGCCAAATCGAGTGGGATTTTAGTTTTTCTATTATTGGAAATTTCCTAATTACACCGGCGATTACTCCCTCCTGGGAATTCTCCACTTTCTTGGCTTCCAAGAGACACAGTACCCTCATTCCATTCTATTCCTATAGACTGTACCCCCATAGCTACCACTTAAATATCGGTGTTCTCCAGGATATGGTTTTTCATCCTCAAGGTCTTAACTCCCATGTGGATTCTAATAATTTTAAGATACGTATCTCTAGCCCAGACCTCTCTCATAAAATACAGATCTGTGTTGCCACCTCCCTGCCTCCACAACTGCTTCAAGTTTAACGGGAACAAAAGCAAGCTCATCTTTCTCCCAAATTTCTTATTTCATTCCCCTCTGTTTGCTGTCTCACCCGATGGATTGATTCACTACCCATCCGTTAAAAATGGTGAGTGGTCTGAGATTTTACCCTACTTACAAGCTAACAGGCTTGCCTGCCACAGTTTCATGGGTGCTGGCAGAAGACACAAGTCTCCTGGGTGAGAGACAAAGGACTTTTTTACTCAGTAAGTCCTTTTACTCAAAGGACTTTTGCTCAGCAAGCAGCATGAACTTCATGACTGTGTAGGTTTCCCTTGCCCCGCAAGACCCCCAGGGATGACACGGAGTAACTCAGGTGGATGCCGTGCACAGATTGGGTTTGCATCACTGCTGAGGAACAGGGGGGCTTAGGACCCCCCAGCCTTTCCGAATGACCTGCAAGCAAGCCTGCACAACTTGTACTCCAGAGGGAGACATTATCTTAACTAGACTGCACGGTAAAAACATCTGCTTTTTGCTCTGGGGGTTGGGGGGGGAGACTAAAAGACAGTCTGGACAAAGGAGGGGCTCTCTCTTCTATGCGGAAATTGCTACTTCTTTTTCTAGGTCTTGCTTTCCATGTGACTTGTGTTTCCCTTACCCTTTGGTTTCTTGTCCATCTGAGCTCTACTCATCCTTCAAGGCTCTGCTGCCTGCCCTGCCACCCATCTACCTGTGTGATAGCTTTTCCTTCCTCAGCGGTCCTAAGAAATTCCATATGTTCCTTTATTTTTGGTGTTTCTCATATGACCTGTTTGCCTTCTCATCCAACTGTGAGTGCCTGGAGGGGCCATGCACCGTCTGATGTCTCTGTAGCCCTGTGTAGTGGGGCATCCAGTGGAGCTCAGTGTCATCTAATGATCTTCTAGACAGTTCATTGTGCTTCTTCCACAGCAATTCCTCTCTTTTGAACAATCAAACATTAGTTCTTGTTCCTTCTAAAATGGTCTAGGGCACTGAGGTTACTACATCTGTGTTTCTAGGATCGGTTGACATCACAGAAGCACTAAATTGTGATGGCAACTTTATTTAATGAGACAGTTAAGATAACATGGTAAAATAGCCATTACTTTTTTTTGTTTTTATTTCCTGGATTACCTATTATTCCTAGTGTGCTAACACTAGGTGGAACCTCTACCGTACTTCCCTAAAGAGAGAAAGTTAGTCCCAACCTTTCACCTGGTTTTGGTTATTTTACTTTCCTGTCAATAATTTTGAAACATGTACCCATTTTTATTACATGGATGTAAAAGAGTGAGTTTGGAGTAACCTGTCTTTAATCAAATTTGGATGACATTTCAGGAGATTTTGCAGTTGGCAAGAAGAGAACCTGGCAAACACATATGCACCGACATTTCAAAATGGCATCAGTCCCACTTTTTATTCCTTGAGCAGAGTTCAAAGTTGGTCAGGCTTCCTTCCATTTCTGTAAATTCTGGAAATTCCAAAATCATTTTGCTCTAACCTCATTGGAAAAACCATGTAATGACTTTCCTAATGAATTGATAACCAGTCAAATATTTTGTCATGCATTTCACATAAAAAGATAAATCCCACCCACTGGAGGATTGATGGAGGAAAAGCATGAAACCACACTAAATCCCAACAATGGTGACTTTTATGAAATTGCTTTAGGTTTTATAGGAATCTGAAATCAATCTGTTATTCATAAAGCACATTACCTGGGTTTTTATTAATATAATCATTCGGATGATATATATTAGGCAGAGCTTTTGAGTCAGGTTCCTGGAAAATTGCTTGATTACTGTTAAAGCTGATTAAAACTAAGGGTTTTTTTTTTTAACCAAGAAGAAAAGTAAGAAATGAAATTTTTTTATGCCTCATAGTCTGGAGATATAAGCTGTTAAAACCATTTCTTTAAAAAAGATAGTGAAAAATCCTACATGTGGTGGAATTGTCATCGTTTAGTATATAGATATTGTTAAGCCTTTGTTAATGAAAGGTCATGCAAAGTTTAAGCCAACTCTTGAAGTCTGTCCCAAACTGGGTCTGTGTTATAGGTGCCAATTAATGAGTGAAACTTTAAAAAAATTTTTCATTTATTATTTATTTTTGGCTGCGTTGGGTCTTCACTGCTGCGCGTGGCCTTTCTCTAGTTGCGGCGTGCGGGCTTCTCATTGCGGTGGCTTCTCGTTGCGGAGCACGGGCTCTATGCGCGTGGGCTTCAGTAGTTGTGGCATGTGGGCTCAGTAGTTGTGGCACGTGGGCTCAGTAGTTGTGGCTCGCGGGCTCTAGAGCACAGGCTCAGTAGTTGTGGCGCACGGGCTTAGTTGCTCCGCGGCATGTGGGGTCTTCCTGGACCAGAGATCGAATCTGTGTCCCCTGCACTGGCAGGTGGATTCTTAACCACTGCACCACCAGGGAAGTCCCTAATGAGTGAACCTTTAGGTTGCTTAGGTGTTTCTGTGTATTCAGTACCACACAATTTAGGTGAATCTTTTTTTCCTGACAACTAGTGAATAGATTACATTGAGATTTTTGTTTAATTTCCTTGTACACAAATAAATAAGTTGTATACCTTTTACAACATCCTAGATATACTAGCTATTTGCTGCGACCAGTGTTTCTCACCCTAAGTCATCCTATAAATAGTGTAGTAAGTTCTTTAAGGCAGCTCTGTGAATGAATGAGAGGAAGAAGGAGCAAAGAGAGGGTGGGACGAAGAGGAGGGTGGTACATGCCATAGCCATCTGAGGGAAAGGCAGCCAGTCAAGGCCATTTTGCTTTCTGGACTTTTACATGGGTATGAAAAATAACTCTTCTGACTTTTATCTTCATTTGAAAAAGCCATATGTGCTTTTTGTAGAAAATATAGTTTGTAGAAAACAAAACTGAAAAAAACGCAACCTTTGTTTCCTTTAAAATAATCTTTAAAGGAAAAGTATTTTTTGTCACCTCACTATATGTTCCAAGGTCCTGGTTATCTCAGTTGACTCTGTCCTTAGAGACAGGTGTTCATAGCTTCAGTTTCCTTGGCGGGGTGGTTTGTTTTCAGGCCATGCTGAGAAGCTATTTTGAAAATGCACAGTATTAATCACTAGGGAGACTTAAGTCAGAGAATCCGTAATGCATAAAAACTAATCATTACCATTTCTTAAAGAAACAATGCAAAGACCCCTTTGATAGTGGATAAATAGTTTAATCCCAAGCTATAAAAAAAAGATAGTATATTATCTTCAGCGATTTACATAATGGACTAAGGCTTCATTCCTTCTTTTATATGTCTGTCTGCAAAATTTGCTGTCACATAAAGCCAGTTCAATGGAAGACTCCCCCTAGACATTTTACCTGCAATTAAGATAGTTACCTCTATATGTGTGCTAGAATTTCCCCAAGTGTGGCCAGATGAGGGACTTAATACAAGCCCTGATAGTAAATATTTAATCATTTATTATAATTAGAAGCTCAGAGATACTGTACAGATACAACCCAGGAATTAAAGAAACACAAATATTAAGGTACAAATCAGTTTATTTTTTCATCTATAGCTGTGTAACTAAGAGCTTGGGTTCTAGTCATGGTTTCTTGCCAAGTACTTGAAGTCCTCATGCTAATTACTATTTTGTAGTTTGGCTGATGGTTGATTTTTTTTTTTTTTTAATTCTACTCATTGATATCAGCTCACTAGTCTCTTTGTGTCTAAGAGGATGGCTATCTATAGTAAGTGGCTTCTCCTCTTTGTCTTTTTTTCCCTCCCTAAAACTAAAAATATGGATTCTGTGATTATCCTTCCAGCCAATAATTATCCATGTTTATTTAGAGTATACTTCTAACATACTGTCTTCTTTGACAGTATTCAATTAGTGTCTAATAACTGACTCACTTAGTTCCTGTAGTTTTTTTGTTTTTTAATAGCCCTTCTTTCTGTTTACTGAATCTGCTTTATTTTTTAAAGGGTCTTCTGTCTCTCTCTCTATCCATCCATCCACCCACCCACATACATCCCCCTTTGTTTTAAATGAACTCTTAAAAGGAGTATGATATTTTTAACCTGAGAGTTAAGAAATACAAGCTGAATTTAAGTCAAATGGTAGCTTACTTATGACAAATTAACCCCTGCCTCATACTTTCAAGCAAAGTATGACACAGATATTCAATGATTCAAAGCAAGAAAGTAACATGCTCATAAATGATTTTCTAGTTAGTAACAAATCTGACACTTTTTGATTCAGTAGGGAATCTAATAGGATCCAAGGGTAAAAATAGCACTTTTGTTACATAAATGACAGATTCAAACATTGGACTTTGATTTGAAGGAAGTAGAAATTAGGAATTTTTTAAAAGGGTTTGAGATCAGTAAGTCAGAGAATAAAGTGATTTAGGAGGGAAAAATGACAGCAAAATGGTGACTATTTCAAAGGCAAGTGATACGTACTAAAGGAAAATTCTGGTTCTCAGAAGAAAAAAGAATTCAGCCCAGAGCCCCAGGAATAGCAAAAACATGAATGTGTCCGAAAGTTGTACCTGACATAGGGCAAGATCAGAATGTGTAATCACTTGCCATGAAAGTAAGCAAATATATCTGTCCTTGAAAAGAATATTGATCGAGTGAAGGTACATAGTACTACAAGTTGAGCTGAATCACTGTTTTCTTCTCTAATCACACAACATTGCTTTTAAAAATTCCAATAAAGGGCTGAATGTAGATTTGACAGGTTGGAATCTGCTGCTGTGCTGGGAATTATTAGAGCTATGCCTAACCAGTACGTACCAGTACACACTCATTACAACACAGTGTACGTAACTGTTTAGTTCATCATTACCTCTAGAAGAATGCATAATTTGTTAATATGCATGTTAATAAATATGCAATACATATATAATGTACATATGCATTCACATGCATAATATAAAAACGTATACGGACCATAGTATCTAGGACCTGTCAGTATTTTTACCTTCCAAAAGGTGAAAATTCTTCAGTAAACTGCATTTCAGTAATTCACTTATGTTTAGAACAAAAGAACGTTTGCTTTTAGATATTACATTTTTATGTTTATCATCTGGCACAAAGCTAGCTTTTTTCCAACCTGACTTGGGCACCATAGAGTGATCTGACCCGCATGTCACAGCTTCTTTTCTTCCCTCATCTGGAGACGTCCCGTGGCTCTGTGTCCTGGGGAGGAGCCCAGAGGGGAAGCTGAGGTGGCCCTGGCCCATGGCTTTTCCTATTGCCAGCTAATCCCAGATTATCTGTGGATCCAAAAGAGAGCAGTTGGAGAAATGGAATCCTTCCAACTCCCGAGGCTGATGCCATTCATCATTTCCTAAAACCATTTAATACTTAGCACCCAGAAAATTGTCCATTAAATTATGACAGAAAAGTAATTCCATACCCTCTCTTTCCAGCCACTTTAGCCCTGGATTTAGTCATTGGCACAGTCGAACATAAAATCAGATAGTCTGGGGCACATGAAAAACAACAACACTTCTGTGAAGATGACGCTCCTTGTCACTTCTCGAAATGGACATTTCTAACAATGATAAGGAAATCTCTATGACAGGCAACTCAAGGAAATGTAAAGTGACAACAATGATACCAGTTCATTTTTTACACCTCCATTTAATGCTGGTCCAAGATTATGTGAGAATTAATGGCTTTAACATCGGAATACCTACAGACACAAGCTCTTCTTTGAAAGCCAGTGACTCCTGACTCTCCCTCAGATTCAATTTTTAGTTCTGAGCCCTGCAGAAAAGAGGGATTCTTAGCCCTTCCAAAGTTCTAGGCTCACTTTATTTACGTGTCAATGCCAGATCTTTATACTGTAGGCTGTTATGTCCACCATTCTAATGTGCTTCTGTTTACTTTTGTACTGTGGATTGAAGGAAAATTTAGGATAAATTTCTGAAAGTTATCTGGTCAGAATATGTCTTCTGAGAACATGCTCACATCAGTGGAGGAAAGAACACTTTGCCTTTGATTTTTCGTGCTAAAGGAAAGCTAGTTGGTCTGAAAAGATCATTTCCTCCACCCAGTGCCTGGTAAAGTAAGAGGAAACCACTTGATCTGATTTAATAATTGTCAGTTGGTGAAGACATCACAAATGGGTGAAACCTACAGAGATATCTAGAGCAGCATTAAAAACAATAGGTTTGTGTTTCTCTGTAATGTTCTCCTATATATAAGTAATAAGGTATATTACTAAGGAGTATAGGGCATGTATGCGGGGTGGGGGAATAAGAAAAAATTATCCTAAATTATAAGTTCAAGATTTTCGAAAAAAAACAATAGGAGAAAAATAGGAATTGGGATTTACTTAGATTTTGCAATGGTCATCCTCAGATTTTTGCTGGATATTCTACCATCCTGGCTGCATCATCCTGTTCAAGTACAAATAGCTGGTTCAGCTAAGACGGCTGCTTGTACAGTAGAACCAGGGGAGTTGCCCAAGATGCTACGCCAGTTCACAGACAAGTTAAAACAAGTTTGCATATAAAATGAGAAACCATAACTAATTAACACCAGGCAGGTGGCCTTGATGGAAATTTAAAATCCAACCCGGGTCAGCAGGGAATACAAACTTGGCAGATGAAACTGTAACTGAAATGATCCCCCCAAGACCCGCCAAGTGAGCCTTGAGTCAACAGCCCTTCGAAAAAGCTTCCCGTGCCAGTCATTTCTGGGAAGATGGAGCCAAGGACAAATGACTGTAAATCTTAAAATGAGCATGATTACATTAAGATCTCAGGGCCTCCACCCCCGCTCCCCCAGCCTCCCTGCATTCACGCAGAGTTTTCTTAAATGCCAGCATCATTTTGTGAGAGCAGAAGTGGAACTAGCCCGGAGGCGGCCTCCCACGCATTTATGTATAAATAGCAGGGAGGACCGTGCGGGGAGGGGCAGGGGAAGCTTTCAGCAAAGGAGAGGGTGTGAAGTTTTGCTGGAATAAGCTGGAGTGGAGAGGGAGGAAATATTTAGACCCCTGTTGAGTGCCAGAGCAAAATCAGATACCAATAAGGACTGAACTCTCGGAGTAACAGCCAAAATAGCTGAAGTGTTGGGAGTGAAAAATAAGTTTTACTGCCATGTGATTGGCAAGAGAAAGAAGGCTGAGAAGGTGAGGATGAAATAGAGAAATAGAGAGAAGGGGGCTGTCTGAGGTGTGATTTCTATCACAGTGCCATGATGAGATGACTCAGCGATGGATTCCTGCCTTGCTTTCTTTTCCTCCCCGAGGGGCACGTAACATGCTGGGATGTCAATGCTGGAGGGGCCCTTTAGAGATGATCCCGTTCACGGCCCTCAGTTTATAGCTGAAAAAGCTGTGGCCTGGAGGGGAAGTGTCTCACCCAAGGCCACGGTGAATTCTTTAGCAGAGCTGTCTGGAAACCCGAGTCTTGAGTCTTTCCGTTTGTTGCCCTTTCTATTCAAGACGAGCGAATGCTTTTACTGCTCCTTGTTCATTCGCTTTATTGATTAATTTCAAAGGCAAACAGAGATTCTGAAGAGAACTGGAACTTGGGTAGCAATCAAAACAATAGATGGATCATTCCCTGTGAACCGATATTAATTTGAAATTGGTAGGTTTTAAGGGGTCAGCACTGTTCCAAACTGAGCACGGGCTTGGTGGAAAAACTACTCTCTTTCAGTAAGATTTTACTTTGTCCGATTCTGAAAAAAATCGGTACACTTACTTGAGGAACTGAAAATACAAGACTGTTTCATAGAAGCATCACTTATACTCTTACTACCGAGAAATAACCACTGCTAATATTTTGCTGTTTCCTTCCAGGTTTTTCTAACATATTACGTTTTATAAAAATTAAGATCGTCATAGAATTTTTTAAAAAATCAACTTTATTGGGTTAAAATTTACGTATAATAAACTCATTTTTAGGGAAAATTTTGAGGTTCTGACAAGTGCAATTCAAGCCCCCTTGGCGCCTCGTTGCCTGTCCTCTTGCACACAGCTGTACCAGCCCTAAGAGCCTTCATTTCTTTCCTGGTCTCTTTCTCAAGCTCTGTCTGTCTGACTCTGGCTGTCTGTGTCTGTCTCTTTCTTTGTCTCCAGTCCTCCAGATTCTCAACGTATTCATGTAGGGAAATCACGGACACTCCCTATCCCTCCTTTATTTTAATCCAGAGGTCCCTCTGTGTGGGCTAGTGGAGGGGTCTGACTGGAGAGGAGGAGGAAGGGGGCCCAATTATTTCCAACTAAAGATGTTATTTAGGTATTTTGCTTATCAAAGGACAGTTTTGCTCTCTAAATGGAAGTCTGTTTCTCTGTTACCCTATGAGAATAATTTAGATATTTTCAGTATTTAGTCTTTTCATCCAAGAAATCGGTATGTTTCACCAAGGTTTTATTTCTGTTGTTGGTTTGCTTTTTTCTTTTGCCCTAGAAACAGCCATTTCTTAATTCCCTTTTCTTCTGAGTCACGGTCCTCACCTTAGTACCGTTACAGGTGCCCGTCCAGTAGTAATACTGACGCTCATGATGATATTTAGAATCTAGTGCTTGTAACACATCACATCACTTAATTCCCTCAACAACTTTGTGAGATGCACCTTGTCATTCTCATTTTGAAGTTGAGGATATTATAGCTGGTAATAGCTACCAGCTATTTTGTCCTTATTTTGTTATTAATATATTTATATACACACTAAACAAATATTTTTGGTTTTTTCTTTCTCTTTCCCTCTTACCATCTAACATAAACGTTATTTATAATGATGAACGTTATAGCACAGTGTTTCAGTAACAGAACATCAAAGGAGAAGTATGAACTTTCCCCAAGAATTGGCATTCTCTTCTGGGGAAAGGGCTGGTGTGTTTTCAGTTGTATGAAGGATAGTTGCACTGTGGTAGGCAGAGGTATGGCTTTGTTATTCTCTTTATTTGGAGATTATGATTTTAAGAGACGGGTGCCCAATGGACAAGGGGTGGACTGTTATGGTCTTTTGATGAGTCCACTGGGCTAGGCTATCACCCCATTATTCAATCAAACGCTCATCTTGGTGTTGCTGTGAAGGTGTTTTGCACATGTGATTAAAGACCATAATCAGTTGACTTTTCTGAGGGAGATTGTCCTAAATAGTCTGGGTGGGCCTGATTCAATCAGTTGAAAGACCTGAAGAGCAGAGATGAGGGCTCTCTGAAGAAGAATTTTCCCTGTGACTTTATTAATTTTTGTGACTAACTTACTGTATCTAATTAGGGAATGTGAGATTTTCAGGATTTTACCTAACTTGACATTAAAGTTACTAGTGTGTATGGAATTCAGGTTTTTTTCACTAACTTCCCTATAAATAACCACATGGGCTTTTCTACCGCATGTGTTGAGACTTTCATTGGATATAGTTCCTTGAGAAGGTATTCCTCAATTCATTAGAATTAAGGGGACTCTAAGTTTTAAAAAGGGGGGATATGAGGGATCTCCTCTCAAAAGGCTTTCTAGAAAATTGTTGGGGAAGAGGCTTTTCACTGAAAGCTGGGAGGCTGAGTACTTCAGTGGTTAAGGAATGGATGCTCAACTAATCAGATGCAGTGCCCCCTCTATGAAAGAAAGACACAATTTTTTACATTACATTTGCCATCTTGAAATGAGATTCACTGATAATATAACCAACCACACACACGTTAAAAAAACAATAACAATATAATACCCTAACTAGGATGTAGCTGAAACTAAAGGAAAGCCATGTACAGTAAAATAACACCTGTTTCTGAATGTGTTTGGGCATGGCTGTGAGCAAAAAGTTCATGGAGGAGTCTGTTGTTTGCCTAGTCATAGAGTCCCTGTCAATGGCACAGGTGCAAATGTAGACTGGAAAGACAAATTATACTGGTGGCTTGGTTGTCATGAGGAGTGATGCAACTGGCGATGTGGTTTTCTGATACAGTGAACAATTCTTTGTGGACTTCAGAACAAAATTAATTACAATTTTTCCCTCAATTTGTATGGCGGTTGCATTTCAGGAAACATAATGGGATCTTAAGACAGTGCAAAAGTACTTTCTTTGTATGTAAAATTGGGTCAGGTTCCAGGCTCAGAAAATTATAATAGGTTTTTATAAGCTCTGGGGAGCAGAGAATTTCATTCACCCAGGACCCCTGAAAGAGGGGCTAGCACGTGGCACGCATTTAGCTTATATTTGCATGAATGTCTGAAAGTTTATCAGCTCCATGAAATTAGGAGGGACATTTGAGAATCACGCAGGGTGAGGGACAATTCTCTGCTGTGCAGGACCACCCCACACCCTGCAGGACAACTAGCTTCCATCGCCCTTGCTCTCTAAAGCCAGTAGTGCTTCTAATTGTTGTGAGAACCCCAAAAGCCACCACCACAAATTTCCAAATTGCCCCTTTGGGTGGTAATGTTGAGAACCACAGAATTAAGTAATGATGTGGGTATGGCGTCTGTCCACCAGATGCCAGGGAAAACCCACTCACAGAAGTGATGCCTGAGCCAATGGCAATGGGGCAGCCCTGTTACAGGGACTGTCTGCTTTGAAGTATGTACACGACAGTGTGGATATGGCACTGAGGGAAAAATCAAAGCTTTGGAAAGGGGTGTGTTATGTGGGGCACAGCCATCACCAGCTCACAAGGACCTTTGTGCGAATTACAGAAAGGTCCCCTCTCTGGGCAGACCAGTTAGGATAAGGGCTCAGTCTGGTCGCTGATAAGAGCGTATGGAAGCCACATGGCCTGGCAAGTGGAACTCTGCTTGGAGATCAGGTGCCTCTCCTGACCTTTTGGCCCAAGCATCCTTTTTATAGGACCCGACTTGGATTCACCTTGCTGGGTTTCCACATGAGACAGAAATCAAGTGTCAAGAGCAAAAGATAAGTCAATCATGGTGTTGAGAAGAGGACTAAAGGGATTAAGAAGTGAACAAAAAAGCATAGGTGAAAAGAGGATTCATTTAATGAAATCTACCAACAAGTTGAGGGCGTCATCCCCTCATACTTTGTGTCATAAAGCTGGGTTATACTGGTGGCTTAGTCTATGTGGAATTCTTTGTGGAAGTTTGGAACATGGATAATTGGTGCCCTTTGGGGTAATGAAGTCTTGAGATGTTTGTCAGAATTCTACTAGCTAAATGCACAGTTAAATTGACATGTACCAGGAAATCTATTTACAGTGTTCGATGGTGCATATATTTTGTGGGAAGAGTTATTCTTGACTAGAAAATCAAACTCCAAGAATCAAAGGGCCTTCCTGGGGAGAAGGAAACCAGAGAAGGTCTTGAAGGACATTTCCTTAAGGCCACCACAGAACCCATTGGCCTGCCCTGCCTTATGCCAAAATGTGCCCCCTCCTTTTGTGGCCCCTGACTGCTCATGCCCTCAGAATTCTCCCCCAACTTGACAAGCGTAGAGAAATGTGGACAGATTCTTATTCTTTGTCTCTAGTTTGTTGATGCTCCATGTGGATCAGCCCCTTTGTTTGAACTGTTCATTTCATTGTCAATTTGTTTCATTTCCTTATGATTTTGATAGAGGGAAGATGTCTCATGTCATAGGTGGCCCACAAGGAGACATCCCAGTACCACCAGGAGGCCTTCTCCCAAACATACGTAGGGTGGGTACATCAGTAATGATAGGCTGAGTCATGCTGTGTAAAATATAAAGTTAAAAATCTCAATGGCGTAACAGAACAAAGCTTATTTCTTTCACACAATGTCCCCTGCAGACCCAAGCCAGTTCTCCAGGGAAGTGATGGTTTAGGACTCTTGGCTACTTCCATCTCCTGGCACCTCCATCTCCTCATGTTCGTTGATCACCGTGGCATGGAAGAGAGTTATGGAGTGTCTTGACACAGCAATTTAATGTTTTAGCCCAGAAATGTCATATGTCACTTCTGCTTGCACCTAATTGGTTAGATTTGGGGGAATTGTCTTCCTGTGCCCAGGAGAGGAGAACCTGGTATGAGTGAGCACTAGGGATGAACTAATACCTGCCATGGATACCATAGCAGGTATGTTAGTTTGCTAGGGCTGCAACAACAAAATGCCATAGACCGGGTGACTTCAACAACAGAAGTTAACTTTTCCCACATTTCCTGAAGTTAGAAGTCCAAGATCAAGGTGTCATCAGATTTGTTTTCTCCTGAGCCCTCATTATGTTTTCCCAAATTTCAGGGCACAGCTGACCTTTGGGTTTGTCCTCATTTGTACAAGTGGGTCCCTCCATTATGTTATTTGATGATGGCTGGTTGGACCGAGCCATACTAAAGAAGGACCTGGATGTAGGCTCTGGTCATGTCCTTAGAGACTATGGGTAGATTTTGGCAAAAACTGAAGATGGGGTAATATTGTTTTTCCTGTCTTCCTGCTTCTGCCATCAGTAACCTTTTCCAATTTCTTTGTGCTTCTCTCTTCCAGTGTTTAAAAAAGTGGGTTCATTCTTGTCCTACTCCCACAAGGAGGTGTATTTTTTCCCTAATGGGTTCCCTCACCACAGAATTTTAATATCACAGATATACTCTATATCTGTTTATTTACCTTATGTATATGTGTGATTTATACAACAAAGAGTAAGGTTTTTTTCTTCATCCCCCAAGAGCCAATTTTTGCCCTCTTTGTCATTCCATTGAAAATCCATGTTCTAGGGCCAACTGGATGAAAGAAAGCGTGTCCAGGAGTTGGTGTAAATTAGCGAGTGAAATGGCCAGCCCAGTGCTGTCTTCTGCAGACTTGAGATGTCAGCCAGGCACTCATACTGTGGCCCTCCACTGGCGCACAGATCACCCTGTAGTAGAAGGTCCACCTTTCACATACTTAGTGAAACAGAGCAGGGATTCATCATGTTCCAGCCTATGGCAACCTTAAGAAGGATTTTCAAAATTCCTTCTTCTGAAATTCATTAGCTTCATGCCCCAGAGTGTGGTCTCCTCTGGCCCTTCAGGAACGGGTGGTTTATGTGAGAGCGATACTAATGAATGGTCGCGGCCATTCTGGGCTGCATTTATGTGGGCCTATTTTTTTTTCTCGTGGTTTCCATCAGGAAGAGCTCTCATTATGTTTAACTAGCTTAAGCAGCAATTTCAATATTAACTCCTCAGCATCAAGTGGCTCTAGAGCCTCAACTGTGGCTAGTTGATGCCTAAAGCAATGTGGGACTCTAAAAACATGGTCATCAAATTGCTTGTATATGTTTTCCTGAAGGAACTCATCCAGGAGCAAGGCTGCAACCCGTTATGCTTTTGCCTCAGCTTGTATCTGCTTCGTCACACACCGTGATCTCTTCAGAAAGCTTGCTCTCCAAGGTCCTCACAAGGTCCTTGACCTGTACTCTGAAGCTCCATCTGAGTGGGTCATTTCACTCACGGTCATCTTAGTGTGCTTAGTGCACTCTCACGTCAGTACTTTCCTTCCACCCCACTGATGGCGTCGGGATCTCCTAAAGGAAGCAGCCCATTTAGTGTGGTGACTGGTGGATCAGGGACAGGAGCCTTTCCTGAGGTCTGGATGGACTGGGGTCCTTACCAGTGTGGTGGGACAGCACAGCATTAAGACTGTCTCTGCCACGATGTGTGGCATACCTGGGCTCTGGTTCAAATCCCTGTTCTACCACATCCTGTGAGACCTTAGAAATTACTTAATTTTTCTCTGCCTCAGTTTCCTCATCTAAAAATGGGGAAAGAATAGAAGCTACCTCACATGGGTTGTTGTGAGGATTCAATGAGTTAACACACGTGAAGCGTTTAAGCTATTGTCTGGTACCTACTGAAGTGCTTGGTAAATTTTGGCTGCTATTCCTACCACCTACTATGATGATGCTTCTGCTGCCCCTGCTGTCCTCCCCAAACCTTGTGAGTGCTCCTTCATCCATGTATGGGGGATGGGAGGTATCTTTTGAGCATGTTTCTCTCCTTTAACTGTAGCTGTGACATTATGGATCCTGGACCCTACTCATCTAAGTAAACAAAACAATAACTCAGAATCATATATGTATTTGACTCATTAAATTCTTGTTGCAGTTGCATTGTATGTAGATCTTTGGTATCAGTTGTAACCTGAAATTAGATTGGAAACTCCATCAGGTCTGTCATTCATTCATCAAACATTACTGTGTGCCACTCCTATCACAGTGGGGATAGAAGACTGAGTCAGGTAGTCCCCCCTCGTCAAGGAGCTTATGGTCATAAGACAGAATAATGTGTAGGTAAAAATAATTTTAATAATAATTATAATAATAATAATAGACATTTGCTCCTTGGCAGGCTGTGCTGAGCACTCTTCCATTTGTTTCATAACTGACTTCTGAAAACAGTCCTACAGCACAGGGAGGCAGAAGTCCTGGAGTTTAAGTAGTAAGTGAAAAAGTGAAGAATTAAACCTTGGTCCTTCTGACTTCCAAGCCTGTGGTATGCCCATTCATGACACAAGCCATGAGAGTGTCACAAGGCTGCTTGGGGGTTCAGAGGAAGGAGAAGTCACTTCTAGCTGGTGTGTTTGTGGTGCAGGTGTGCTTACAAGGAAAGTGTGGTGGCAAAGGTAGCTTTTTAACAATTCATGCCTGGGACTGGTGGGTGGAATTTATCAATACATGGGAAAGAAGCATCCTATGAAGTAGGACCAGAATAGAAGTGTTAGACACTATTGTGAAGCTGGTCATTTCCAGGGCCCTGTATATAATTTGTTTTGACCAAAATAAAGGATATGGGCAGGGAAAGTCCAACTGGAGACATCTTAGGTCCAGATTCCATAAGGCCTTGAATGCCAGATAAAGAGTTTGCATTTTTTTTTTTTTCTCACTAGGGTAGTCTGGGAGAGTAGAGAGATCCCCAGCCATCAAATTGGATACTACTGCATGTGAATAGTAACGTGACCACTTACAAGTCAGTTGGGGAGTATACCTCAAACTCTCTGATCTTCAGTTTTCTTGCTGATGACCTCAGTAAGGATTTATTCATGCTTGTTTGCGGAATGGATGAAGGGACTACCTCATCCTACCTCATATTTTATCATTGTGAGAATGACAATAACCAAGGCAAAGCACAAGCTTAGCAGTCAGTACATGGCAGCTACCATCGTTAATAAGTAGAGATGTGTCCTTGAGGCTGTTAGGCAATGGGATGGCATCAGTAGAGTGTGGTTTTTAGGAGATTTCTCTAGCACATGTGTCTGTGAGGAAGAGGAAATACTGCAAGTGGGGTGATCAACAGGAAGCCACTGAGTAACGCAACGGAGAGAGAATAAGAACCTGAACGGAGGTGCCTGACGTGAGGCCCTTGATGTGTCAGGGGCGGGACCAGTGCTGTTGGCTGCCTGTGGGTGACCAAGAATCTGCCCAGGAAGTCTCTGTGTCATAGTGTATCAGGGTACCCCCAGATATTTCCTCAGTCCTTTTTAACCCATGGGATGTTTGCAGTAACATAAGGTGAAGCTTCAAGGCAGAACCTAGTTCTAGATGATTCTGACTTCCATGCATTGAATGCCTCTGCCTTAGTACCCCGCCTCACGTTATGCTAATGAGCTTCAGCATCTCCAGCTTCGTTTCTCTAATTCAACGGAAGCCACATCACTGTTGTGACTCGGTGTTTATAGCCCGGGAAAAATCATATGAATATGTCAGATCCACTAATAACCAGTAACTATGACCAAATGGATCCCCTCAAAAAAAAAAAGAGTTTACTGAGCACTTTGTTGGTTTCTGTATAAGCAAGCTACCGTGCTGCCCGCTCCTTCCCACTTCATGAGTACTGCCCATGAGGCTTGCATATTCCTGATAAGAATGAATTCCAAATAATTATTTCGATTTACTATATAAATGCATCTTTGTTGTTCATGTTGCACCTTGGCCACTGCATTTCTCTTTGATTCTGGGACTGGCCTCTACCACTTGAACTGTTTGTTTTTTTTTTTTTTCGTGACTCAGTCACATGAACCTCTTTTGGCAAAAGCAAGAAGGAGGTTTGTGGGACAGGCTCTGTGAGCCCACCAGACAATGGAGGACACCTCGGCCAGCGAGAGGTCAGCCCTGTCCATGACAAGGCATGAAATATCAACAGCTGGGATTTTTGTTCCTAAACCAAGTCGGAAGGAGGTGAGGCATGTTAAGACAGGGTTTTCTTTCTCTTCCTTCCTTCCTTCCTTCCTATTTCTTTCTCTTTCTCTCTTTTTTTTTTTTTTTTTAGATTTTTTTGATGTGAACCATTTTTAAAGTCTTTATTGAATTTGTTACAATATTGCTTCTGTTTTATGTTTTTCTGGTTTTTTGGCCGTGTGGCATGTGGGATCTTAGCTCCTCGGCCAGGGATTGAACCCACGCCCCCCCTGCATGGGCAGGCGAAGTCTTAACCACTGGACTGCCAGGGAAGTCCCTCTTTTTTTTTTTTTTTTTTTAAAGAAGACTGGGAATATAGAAAAGCAGCAGCTTGGACAAATAGGAAGGAAGAGTCATAAACATATCCCAGTAAGTCGGGATCCTGACTTGCCTGCTGGAGCACTGCTCTGACAGCACTGGGATGCCTGTAGCTGAAAACCACTTGCATGTTATCTCAGAATCTGCAAACTCCGAAAAGAGCTAAAAGATTCCCTGAGTCTACTACAACCGTGTGTTCAGTATCCCAAGCCTCTTGTTAGGTTGCCTTCTGATCATTAGTTTTATTTGTTGGTTTACTGTTGTATTATCAACACTGACCACTGTAATCAACACCTGACACGTAGTAGGTGTTGAGTCAAAGTTTTTATTTTTTAAAAAATTTTTATTGGAGTATAGTTGATTTACAATGTTGTGTTAGTTTCGGGTATACAGCAAAGTGAATCAGTTACACATATACATACATCCACTCTTTTTTAGATTCTTTTCCCATATAAGCCATTACAGAGTATTGAGTAGAGCTCCCTGTGCTCTGCAGTAGGTCCTTCAAAGTTTTTAAAGTAAAAATTCCCAATGCTTGGACTCTTGTCTCGTTTCTCATGGCCAAACCCTGTCCTCATACTCTGGTCCAGCACTGAGTTCTCTGGCTTCTTACCCTGGCTTTGCTTTGGACCATTCTTTGATTCCTTGGATTCACCACGTCCTCTGGGACTCAAATCCTGCCATCCCAATGGTCTCCCTAGAGCCTGAAGTTCTTCTGCCTCTGAAGCACCTCTCCTCTGGCTGTTACAGATTGTTTTGCCACCAACTCTCCTCTTCCTGCCTGCTCCCCAGACCCCTCCTCACACGTCCACCTGCCATGTCGAAGCCCCTCCCTCTTCTCCACCACTGGGACCCTCTTCTTAGCTGCCCTGAGGGGTGGGGCTGTCTAACCTCTGACTCTGGCTTTTCCCACCCAGCCCATCCCCCCACTGACCATGACCTGATTTAGCAGTTACTTAAAAATCTGTGGAAGGCAGCTGGACCTGGGGAGATGGGTGACCAACAAATGCCAGACCTTTTGATGAAAAAGATTTATCTGTGACTTCCAAATAAGAGAAAATTCTAAATCCTTACTACACGACCTTTTCAGAACATGTGCTGTGGGTCCCTAGTAGTGAGTATATTGTGATAGTCCCTTATCTCTCTTCAATAAGCTGAAGAGAGGCCTGACCAGAATTAGTATTCAGAGATGCAGTTAAAGGAGGTTCCTATTCTTCTTTCCTCAGTACTCACCCTACGCAGCAGGGCAATATCTGAGGATAACTTTCAATCTCTTAGTTGAGGAAATAGATAAAAGCCCTTGAAGGAAGCACCAAAGTTTGACTTTTTCTCCCTTGTAGCATCTCTAAAACTGACAAAGGATAAAGCATCCAATACTTCTCACCGAGCCCCAGGATGACAGAGGAAGCTGATTAACATGGCCCTTTGGGTTGGTAACGAGGATCTGGAGAGCTGACCCAGCATGGCAGGGGATAGGCTGAGTTTCATGCTTTGACCCGGCAATTGCACCCCTAATTGGGCACACAGTTGCACTTTCATGCCATTTAAACACTTTAAAGAACCCGTACTCAAGACAGAAGGCTACTGTGTGTTTTCCTGAGGGTGCAGTCAGGGAGTAAAGAATGCAGGGGCTCTTTAAGCATAATTAGGCATTTAATTGCACAGCTAGGCTTCACCGATGGTTTTGCACACACATTTGATTATGATTCACTTGAATACATCCCACCGATGATAGTCTGTCTTCCATTTCTCTACAAAGAAAATTAGGGAGGAAAATATTTGAAACATTTAATTCTTAAGCCTTATTTCTTTAGTTTCTTTTTAGTTCTAACTTCCCTTCAAGTTTCTAGAGAGTTAAAACAACCACCGCCGCAGGGAATTCCACATCTGACTCTTATAAAGCACATAAAACAGAATGTACATAACTGTGGGTAGTTTGCAATTAGAGCATAAGTATAGTACAAATGTGGTGTCTCTCATCTACCAAGAGCCCCCTTCTTGCTCTCTACCCATATTTTCAGATTGAGAAATCAAGGCATCGGAGTCAAATCTTTGACCTTAAGTCACTGAGTAGCAGAGACAGTTTGGGAATATAAATTGCCCTTGGCATCATGTTCTTTTCTGTCATCAAGCCAAGAGACCAGTGTAATGTGTTTTACTCCGTTCTTCAATTGCACATGTAAGGCAGTAAACAATGGCTAACCTCTGAGACTTGGGTTATACAGAAATACGGACTTGGATATTTTGGTCCAGTTTCTTTTTCATACCCATCTCCTTGGTCACAGCACCAAAAAATTTCAAATGAAGACTTTGGAAATGGACCCATCTGTTTCCTTCATCCTTTCTGCCTTCATATTTTGAGTACTTTGGGAATTTTTGCTTTTAGTCCAATTGTATGTTCCGTACTTTTTAAATTGACATGTTCCATTGACCAAAAGCCACTTGAGTTGTGTTTGCTACACGTACACCACTGGCTGCTGCCTCTTCCAGTTTTTCATAACTTGGCCATCCTCAGAGCATTCTCTAAGGAGCAATCTTTAACCTAGTTTTGGCTTAATCTGACTTTGGCTTATTGCGGTAGTCAAGAATGTGTCACCCAGAGTAGACGTCAACCGAATAGAAGATCTTGAGAGGTGGTTAGAGTATGTCTGAACCACCGCCATGAATCTAGGGCTATTCAGTCGTTACTGCATATTCATCAGAGGTGGATTTATACTGCGTAGATAACAAATACTTAATGGTAATATTAAACATTGATTTCTAATCTCTTCTCAGTAAGAAATAAGTGAAAACTCAGCCAGATACAGCTGGCTTGTCAAGTTCTTAACAGGAAGTGTGTATGGGAATCACGAGCATGGGGGTGGTGGGCTCCTTCAGAATATGGAGATACAGGCCCTCTGAATCAGAAATTCCACACTGGGGCCAAAGCCTATATATTTGCAAAACGTTCCTTAGTGATTCTGATGCTTTGCTGTGGAGAAGCGTAAGGTGGGGAGAACAGTCTCTGTTCTGGTCCTTCCTGAAATATATTGCCTCTTGCCAGGGTGTTAGGTTGGGATTCATGGAATTTGAAGACTTGAATTCATTTGGGGACTTGCACCATTTATTGTGTGAGCTTGGGCCCCAATGTCCTTACCTGTAAAAGGTGAGACGATCATAGGATCTGTTGAGATTCAGAGAGGAGGTATGCTTAGCCGTGTGTCTGGTATCTACCAGCCATGAATAGGGCTCATCAAGTGGACTCTTGCTGTCATTATCCTGATAAATTCATGCCCCACACATCTTGTCCATTGTCCCGTATTGCAGTGGTCAGAGTTTTGTATCAGGGTCCTTATTATAGTTTGCAGAGAAATGCCATACCTTATTCCTAATAAACAATGTGAGAGTAATAAAAAAGCATAACGTCCCTCAAATATGCTCTGTGCATTGCCTGCTGGTGCTTTTACTCTTTGCCCCAGCTCTCTGCCTCCTCTAACCCCAGCATTGTTTGGCCAGCCTAGTAAGGGGAATAACTTCCTAATGGGTCCGGGCAGAAAGTGGATTCTCCCACTGGGAAGAGGCATGGTCATCCTAAAACTGCCCGTGTGACATCATTCTACCATCATCCTATAGGCTGAAGGGTCAGTGAAGTTGACCATGTCATGTCAGTGAACACACTGCCCTGTGTGTGGGTGTTTGGGTCTCAACGTTTTGTTTCCCAGCTATATTGTCAGTTCCCCAAGGACAGCCTTCCCCTGTCCAGGGCTTCACGGAGCTCTGGGAACAGGGAATGTGTGCGCCAGGCAGCCCCCTGGCAGAGGCATGGCTTGTTTATCATTCTGGTTTAAATTGCCTCTTTTATGTACCAGTATTTATACGTATAACAAACGGGGACTGGCTAATTATGTGGTTCTTGGTAGGAGTTGAGTCTCTGCTGGAACCAGCCCAATCTCTGCCCACTATTTATAGCCTTCATATGTCCCAAATTTTCCAGTTCTGATTTCAAATATTCTATCCCACTGTCTCCAGAAGTCTACTTTATGCTTGTCAGACCGCATGTCAGTTTATGGTTGAGAAATATAGTCACAGTATTATAACTGCCACGCCAAACACCATATTTTCTGACTGTTAGATTGGAATCCTGCCTTTTCAAAACAAATTGGACATACTTAGGAAGTGTAAAAAAAAAAACAAAAATCTTCTTCAAATATTCTTGGTAAGCAATTGACTCGAGGCTTCACCTAAAAACCGTGCAGATCTGGGATTAAATGGCTATGTAATAATAAAGAGCTTGATGACAATTGTCCTTGAGAGAGTACCTTTCACAGAGAACATGACCAATAGATAGAATAAACAAACAGATTGAATGATTATATAGAGATTTTCTTCTTACTGTAAACTACAGAACTCCCATCTGAGTAGGTTGTGTTTCTTCCCAGTCATACATGCAGGCAGAACTTTCTGCTGTATTAAGTGAGAAAGGGGCAGATTTCTAACACTGTTTGGTCCCTTCTTTGTATTGGGCAAGATGCTAGGCCCTTTATCTGACTTAACCCTCTGAAGAGCGCCAGGGCACAGGCAGCATAATCTTCATGTCACAGATGGGAGAATAAAGACTCAGAGATTAAGGGGCTTGCTTGGGACACTCACGTGGTTAGAGCCAGAACTCAGGCCAGTGTGACTACAAAGTCTCTTTATAAATCAGAGCTTCTCACATTACTCTTCATTTTCCCCAGAATGATAATAGATGAAATTTAACTGAAATCATATCCCATCAGCCCCAAGCTCCCCATTATATGTTAAGAGATATTTGCAAATGTAGCCAGCATGATAAATGTGCCCTTGCTTTTGTCACAGCTTCCTATCTTGCGTCTCGAGGCTGGGACGGATGTCTGTGTTTTGGGGGGCATACATGGGTGGGAGTGTTTGGAGGCCATGTAGAGAGATTGTCTTATCCAGGCTTGTGCCTTATCCGTGCTGAAGTCATCTGGTGGCTCTGCATGGCTGGATCTAATCTTAAAACCTGGTATTTTCAGCAGCACATAACCACACCCTAGTCAATGGGACTACTTCCACGTGTCTCAGAAACCAAGGGACGGCTTCTTACCCAATGTCTCCCTACCCCACATATCCCAACAGATAGCACTAATAGAATCAGTACAAAATGGCAGCCGCTGGCTCTAGGAAACCCAAAGTCTTTTCAGATATGGCAACCTCTGTTCAGTCTATGGAAAATGATTACAATAAAATGTTTAGAAGTCTAAAGATGTGGGGTGCAGCTTCTGTAAGAGGAATGGCTCTAGGACCTAGAACGGTGCCTGATCCAAAGTTGAGTAAATATTGCTAAGTAAATATTGTTGAGTAAACGAATGAGTTAAGAACTCAATGACTCTCTTTCAAAATTTATTATGGAGAAGCCCATAGACCATTGCAGCATCTCATGAACTGGCAGTCATGATGCCCAAGGCAGAGAAGAGTCTTGATTAATCCCTTGTTGGGTATAGCCAGAGGTGTTTCTATTTTCAGAGGTCCCTGGATGCCACAGGGAGCATGCTATCTGTGAAACCCAGATATCCCAGCACTTAGCAGGGTCCTGACATTTAAGAGGCAGGTCACGGTATCAAGACAGTATCTGAACCGCAGGTTAGCAATGGCTAAGAGTGTGAATTGTAATTCTGTTCTTGATTATGGGATATCCATAAATAGAAAAATTATCTATTAAAAAAATATTGCTTTAGACTTAGTTGTTGAAGGAGCCAAGACAAATAACATGTGATCTCCCCCGTTACAATGATCACCTTATTGATGTTGCTGGAAGCTTTGCTTTATGAATAATTTTCTACCACCGCCCTCTGAGGATGCACTGAAGTGGCTTCTTGAGAAAACACTGGTAGGATTGAATGCTTATGAGTTTTAAGCTGCTGGAACACTCTAAACAAAGTAAGTTACCATTAGATAATCCAAAAGATTCTTGGAGAAACTGGGGCTGCATCTGGATTCAGCTGTTACATCTTTTCATTTTAAAACTAAAAGTATGCCTGCCTCTGGGGAAGAAAAAGAAGAATTTGAGCATAAAGTCCAATAAAATGACCTCCAATTAGTCAGATATACTTGAGGTACTGCGCTGTTTATTTTAGCAGGAAAAAAGCAAACAAATAGGGGCTTGGGGCCGTTTTTCTTCGCTGAACTGTGAGATAGATTATTTGAAGAAAATAAAGGATCACAAGTTCTTGCCTTTCGAATATGGCTGAAAAACCATATTCGAATTGGATTGGAAACCCTTTCCACCACATGGCATTGTGCTGGTAAACTTTGGAGTGAATTCCTGCCGAGAAGACTGAGACTCCAGCCTTCACCAGTTACGGCAAAGACTGGAATCAAAAAAAAAAAAAAAAATGGAGGCAGCATCCTGTTTTTATTTGGTAGGGCAGGATATATTTTAAACATCAGTTTGCTTAAAATGATACAAATGAACTTATTTACAAACCAGAAACAGACTCGCAGATCTCGAAATCAAATTTATGGTCACCGAAGGCGAAACATGGGGGGAAGTGATAAACGAGGAGATTGAGATTAACATATACACACTACTATATATAAAATAGATAACTAGTAAGGACCTACTGTATAGCACAGGGAACTCTACTCAATAGTCTGTAATAACCTATATGGGAAAAGAATCTGAAAAAGAATAGAGATACATATACACACACACACACACATATATATATATAACTGATTCACTTTGCTGTATGCCTGAAACTAACACAACATTGTAAGTCAACTACACTCCAATAAACTTTTTTTTAAAAAATCACTTTGCTAGAGTGAAAAATGAGGGTTTGTGGATTAACTCTTAATAGAAGCGAATTAAACTTTCCCCTTTACTTCCTGGAGGGTGGCTCCCACCACAAGATGAAGAAGTGATCAGTTGCCATGGGTCGGGCTTGACAGCTGCTAAGGGTAGATACTGTTTGGTTCTACACCCAGCGGTCTCACATAGAAGCAGTCGCGGGATGGAGTTCCCTCCTGCTGGTAAACTACTATTCCATCTGGCAAGGAGGTTAGAAAGAAAGAGAGGGAAGTGGAGGATGGGTACCAAGGAGGTGGGGTTATGTGTGCCAGGCTGCACTGTGCACTGGCCAATGTCCCTTCTGAATGGGCACCATCAGGCTCCCTGTTTTGCATCAATCATTTCCATCACTCTCCAATCCACCACAAGCCCAGAGTTTGAGGGTAAGGAAGATAGATGAACAAGGAATGAAAAACATGAATGTTTAAAGGGAAATTTATAACAAAACTGGTCTGGTTTTGTAAAAGGGACTGAACAATGATTGAATGATTTGACTGAATTTCCTGAAAACTGAATTTCCTATCACCATATTTCTTTTTTCCTCACCTTTCATAATATTTTGAAGCTGTTGTATAGACACACACGACAAATTGCCTAAAATTGTATTTCTTTTTCTAAATTTCATTCAACGAGGCCTCATTCAATGATGCCACTATTAATTGTAAGGTTTATAAAACGTGGACCTTGCTTGATGCTTCTGAACTTGAAATGTGGGCTTTTTGATATTGATGATCCGATGGGTTCCATTTTAGATTATTAAACAAAAACAATTTTTTTTCTCGTCTGGAGACACCAGCTGCAGATTTTAAAACACCATGTGATGTTTGTAGCATCCAAAAGGAGTTTGTTGGACAATCACAAAGTTAGGTGATAGCTCAGCAGAGGGCCTAGGATGCAGTTGGTGCTCAGTCAGCGTTTGTGGGATGAGTGAGTGAATGGCCAGGAGCGTTTAGCATTCATTCTGGGGCCAAGCACATCAATACTCTTGACACAGCTATGGAACTCAATCAACTGGTGGCCTGAGGGAACACTTTACCGTTACAATTTGTTATTGATACAACTCACGGGACAGATGCTCATTAGAAGACAGGGAATTAATGAGGCCAAGGATCTCTGTTGAATGCCTCTAGGGGCCAGTTATCTTTGTTCTGTTCCAAGGCTGCATCCACAACCCATAACCTTTGCCAGCTGTCACACACCAGGGCATGCTCTTTGTCACACAGAGGCCCAGAAAGGAGATTGTGAGCAGATTAGCTCAGACCCATTACCATGTAAGAGGAATAAAACTACAGGCATGCGCTCTTTAGAGAGGGCAGTTGCAACGATTGAGTAAATGGAGAACAGTCTGTTTTGGAGCCAACAGGACCGAGGCTGTCACCACTTGTTGCAGTTGTGTGTGTACGGTGCCTGGGCATGGTTGGCTGTAGACAACCTACCCACATTTGCTGAACATGGAGTCGTTCCAAAGCCCTGACTCTAGCAAAAAGCTCAACACACAGAATTCAAAATGGACTTGGGCGTATCACAACCACGTCCCCCTTCCAGAACCCCCCTTTTGCTAAACCTATATCTTTCAGATGATTCCAGCATTACCTAGTAACATTCTTGGAATAGTGGACTAGTATGCATATTTTCTTCCTGGCAGGCCTCACCTTCATCTGCATTATCATTTAGACCCCATCTGAAAACACCATTCATTTAAATAAGCAATAGAGACTGAAATAAAATTCCATTCATGCTTAACTCTCCAATGTGGTTTGGAAATGCTTTCTTCTTCAGCCAGTCTTATGTTACATGCTGGATGGTCTTTTCTTTGACCACCTCATAAAAAAGGGCTCATAAATACTTTTCATGTGTTATTTAAACTAGCAGTACTCCCCGAGGCACTACACTCCTATTTTTTTTTTTTTTTAATCCTTTGTGTATTTCTAAAGCATTTCTAAACCAGTAGCAGAGGTAAAAGCATATTCTAACTTGAGAGGACCACGTTCTATCACTATCAGGCCACAGATTTCCTTTACTGATAAAAAGAATTTACTTCTCAGCAAAATGATGCCTGATTTATATGCTTGCTTTCTAAAAATAATCCTGTGTGAGCTCTAAGTGCCAAAGTTAGAATATATGTTTCTTTTCTTAATGCTCAGAATTGTGACTTTTTAGCACGAGGATGTCCTAGGATATTTTGCTAAACAAGAGCTTTATTCTCTCATAACGATCTATTAAGTTCTATCTTCTCTGCCTTGTTATTCAGAAAAGTTGATGTTGCCTGATGTACAGGCTCGCTGTGCTATGCGTGGCATGGGCTTGACTTGGAGCTGAAATGGTCCATCTCCCCTTTCTAGCAGGTTAGCACTTCACTAACTTTCTAGGCTGGTACTTCACTGGTGCCCTGACTCACACGTTTCTTTTCCCTCAAGTATCTTAGCTCTTGTATTTTCATTATGCTTGTCCTTCCCACTCCGAAATAAATTTTGGTTGGCTGTACTGCTGCATCCAACTACTATGCTCTTCATCTCAAGTCGACATGAATCCACCATTGCTCCCTACCCCTTACTCAAGTCATAGAATTGTAATATCTATTAGGATTAGAATGGGACTGACGGACCATCAGTCCTCCTTCCTTCAAGTACAGGAAACGAAGTAAGGAAATCCTTCAGTAGTCCATATGGATACCCCTTTAGTATTTGTTTCCATCACTTCAGGAACAAGTAGTTTTCAGCTTTGCAGGCTGTACCCTCATTTCTCTACATGTAAGACATTCTAAGTGTGGATTCTGTCTTCAGCCCTCTGTTGGCACTTACTTACAAAGCTTACAAACTCAGTGGAACTTCGTGAACCTAATTTTGCTAGATTCCTTAAGGGTTTGAAAAATGTCAGCTCTAATGCTTCTAACTGCCTTATTTACAATCATACT
This sequence comes from Balaenoptera acutorostrata, assembly GCF_949987535.1. Taxonomy (NCBI): domain Eukaryota; kingdom Metazoa; phylum Chordata; class Mammalia; order Artiodactyla; family Balaenopteridae; genus Balaenoptera; species Balaenoptera acutorostrata. The sequence continues at coordinate 66,775,151 of NC_080080.1, read as the reverse complement.
TCTTCAAACTACATATTTCAATCCATATGAACCGATGTGACTTCTTGACAAAATTCAAGGACCCGTATTGCCAGTTGCTTCTTGGTCATCTCTACCTGGATTAATTTTTCTTTTATTCATTTAGCAAATCTTTATTGATATGCTCTAGGCATTATGCTAGGCACTGGTGGTTCAGATGTGAACCAGAGAACACGCCTGCCCTCTTAGAGTTGACATCTGATGGGGTGGTTAGACAACAAGTATATAACATGCCCCATAGGTTCCTCAAACAAAATGTGCTTAGATGTTAACCTTTGAGCTTACTTCCTTTTTAAACGAACTCTTCACCCCCTGAAATCCTACATCAGTGCTTCTCAAAGTATGTTCCCCAGAGTAGCAGCAGATCTGAGAACTTGTTACTGGATTTAAACTTTGGGAAGTGGAGCCTAGAAATCTATGTTAATAAGCCCTCTAGGTGATTCTGATGCATGTTCAAGTTTGAGAACCTTTGTCTATAGGGAATCACTATATAGCTGTCCCTCGATATCCACGGGGGATTGGTTCCAGGGCACTTGTGGATACCAAAATCCGCGGATGCTCAAGTCTCTTATATAAAGTGGTGCAGTACAGTCAGTTCCCCACATCCACAGATTCCATGGTTGGTTGAATCCACGGATGCAGAGCCCATGGCTGTGGAGGGCAAACGCTATAGCCTCTCAAATTAGAAATGCCATAGCCCCCTTGATTTCTCAGTCACTTTTTCCCCTCCAGTCACAAAGTCTTGTTTATTCTCCCTAAGAAATTTCTTCTTCCAGGTTTTAAATTCAGAAATTTCTCCTGCCATGAGAATCTGCTAGGTTTTGAATTCAGACCCTTATGTCTTGCCTGGTGTAACTTCCTAACTGGCTTCTTAACCCTCATTTACTTTCTCATCCAAGGCATCCTGCATACAGCCAACAGAGTCATCTTCCTGGGTTTAAAAAAAAAAAAAATCTTGTCCTGCAAAACAGCAGTGATCGAACACAAATTCCTGTTGGCTTCTTGTTACCTTCCGGATAAAATTTAAACTAAGTGAGACACACACAGGTCCTGAAATTTGAATGGAACTGATCTCACAGCCTTGCCTATGCACCCTTTGTGCTTATTCCCTGATTTTCCCTAACCCCTGAATACACCATCTCTCCATCCCCTTTTGTGCTTGTCTCTGCAAATAGCTCTTGGTTGTGACTACACAGTCACCGCATCCCCTCCTATCCCACAGTCCTGTAGCCCTGTCTTTTTCAGCTGCTAAAACTCTACTTTCCTTCCAAAACTAGACCAAAGGTCACCTCCTCTGTGAAGCCCTCTTTAACTTCCCTTGGGAGAGTTCCTTGCTCCCCTAACTCCCCACAGCACTTTGTTCATACCTAGCACAGCGATGTTCAGTGACCGTTTTGATAAATGAGAATGTGAGACACAGAGACTATATGCTTTTTCCAAGGTCACACAGCTAGACAATAGCAGAGTCAAGAATGAACCAGGTTTTCTTGGTTATTTGTCCAGGGTACTATCGTCTGTGTTTAAAAGAACCTGTTTGGTGTGTTGAGTGGTGGGGTACTGGGCAGTATTTCTTTAGACACTACTAGTGAAATCCAGGAGATTCTTCCTAATCCCACTTAAAGTGGGAGCTTTTGTCTTTGCTCAGTTGAGAGCTGGGGAAACTTGAGGATCATTTTATGCTGCTGGAGTCTCCTGCTGAATTCCCATACTATCAAGATTCTCTTACAACATCTGGCCACTTTACAGGGCATTTCATGGAGCAAATCAATTAACATTAAAAAAAAAAAAAAAGTTGGGGCTGAGAGAAAGAAAGAAAATATTTGAATGGTAGCATAGCACTCTCCAAATTCCTGAACTGGGATGGCTGAATTGCACCAAACCTTGTAACTAATCACTTCTACATAACACAACTTATTCTTAAACAAAATATAAACATTTTATTTTCCAATTTAGATCATCAGCGTCTTTGGACCATGGACAAATCATAGACATTATTTAATATGAGTACTCTTAGCTATACCACTAATTTATCCTCTCTCTGACAGTGGGGTCTGAGATCAAGACTGTGGGTTGAGAAATTACATTTAGCTGTTAAGACCCCAGGGGGTGGTTCTTTCGAGATGTAGTCATTGGATTCCGGCTAAACAGTGCAGGGGAATCTTGGCAGCGGCTACTGCAGTCACTTGAACAGTGCTTGATGTACTGAAAACATAGAAGCTATTTCTACTTGTGAAGTTAAATCCTGGTAAATTCACTTCAAATAGTTCAAGTTGGTTGCTCCCATAGAGACTCACTGGTTGTACACACACACACACACACACACACACACACACGATTGTGAAGTCGCTCATTTATCTCTATTTTGAACATGTAAACACCACAAGACACTGATATAGCTAAAGTACCTAGAACAGTGCTTGACACATAGTAGGTGTTCCATATACAGGTTGTCAAATTAATCAAGGAGTGTTATTAAAGAACAGGGTTGATGCTCTAATGGTCTGTTAACCTAGTGTAGTCGCCCTTGGATAAATTCTATGATATTTTGGAAAGAACCTAATTGCTCTGATTTGAAGAAGTCCTCATCTGTAATGAAAGAGGAGAGCCCTTCTCTTACGGGGCTCGTGTAAGAATAAAATGACATTTACAAAGTGGCTCAATCAATAGTTAGCAGTTCTATGGAAATCAGCGTATTTAACTTGACTCTGTTTCTTTATTAAATGGGGCTTAAAATGTCTGGCTTAGGACTCTCCCAGGGTCCAATAAGTCATAAATGTGACCATACTTACTAAGCTGCAAATGTGAGGTGCTGTCGTCACACGCCTCTGCTAAGAGTTGACAAGCTGATGCCCTTCCCAGGCACTTATTCTGACCAAGGTGAGGCTCGTTAAAGAATATGACTTTGAGATCACAAGGTTCGCCTTGTCTTTATTCTCCTCTCAAACATAATGAAATGGATTTACTATTAAGTACCTTTAGAAAAAATGAAACGGTCTTCACTATCACTTAACTGATACAAACAATGCTGAGAGTAAAGGAGCTGTGAAAGATCCAGTCCCCTCCAAGTATTCCCGTTAATGGGGAAGGGTTTCCCGTCTTTTATCCTCTCGGGGAACCTCTTGGGATGAGGCTTTTCATCTAGTTATTTAACACACTGTTTTCCCAGTCCCTCCCCACCAGGCTCCCCCTGACTGACTGACACACACACACACACACACACACACACACACGTGATACAGGCTTCAGACTTTGTTTTCTTGTTCTCCTTTCCCTAAGTCTTTTCTCATGCTGTGGATGGTAACGGGCTACAATCTGTTGAAAATGGGAACATAGCAATAACTCCAACAGGGAGCCTCACAAGTTTGAAAAATTGAGCCAAGCTGCATGATTTTCTAAACATTCCATCACATTAATACCTTGTGGGTCTACAGGGACCTTCATCTAAATCTCTCCAAACACTTGCCCCAGTTTGGTTAATCCTCAGTGTAGCCATAGTGAGGCATTCCCACATGACGGAGGGGCCATGAATGAAGCCCCCCTTGGCCAGGAAGCTGCTCAGTAACCCGGGTGAGAAAAGGAAGCTTCTACCTGGAGCTCCGTTGTCTCTCAGCCCACGCAGGCATGGCCAGCAAAGCCGTGCAGCAGGACGTGGGGAGAAGACAAGGAAGTTTGTTTCAAATCAAAATAAACTTTCAAATGGAACAAGAAACATATTGCTTTATTTTTCATAGCTGAAAAATTCTGTATTTGCCAAACGATGGAATCAAAAGACTCTGTCTATAGTCAACTGCTCTCTGTGGCCCCTGCCCGGAATTTTCCCCATGACCAAATTAATTATTAATAGCGTTATTCAATAAACATTTACTGAGCACATTCCAGGCACTTGCCCTAGGTATTAGAAAAAAATAAATGTGGACAAAACTGTACCCCTTGCCCTCAAGGAAGTTGCTGTGTAATAACAGAGAGACAAATAGACAAATTATTAAAATAACATGGGAGTAATTTACATGCACCACACACATGCTTATGAATTCTTTCTTCAGTCTTAAAAAACAACTTCTTTCAGGAAGCCTTCCCTGAATGTTCTCCACCTAAAATTATTCCTCTGACTTGCCCTAGGCTTCTATCTGTGCTTCCATTGTGGTTCTTTTGTCTTCTTACCTTGCATTACGTATGGTTATGTGCATACATTATTTTCCTTAGTAATCTAAGTCTCTTGAGTAACTTGTGCACAATAGCCACTTAATAAATGTGAGTTGAATGAATGGATAAAGAACAAGTCAAAACTTGGCCAATAACATAAGAGATGTTATACTTTAAAACAGAGCAATATAAATCTTTGTTCACCTCCTACACTGTTGGTGGGAATGTAAATTGGTACAGCCACTATGGAAAACAGTATGGAGGTTCCTCAGAAAACTAAAAATAGAGTTACCATATGATCCAGCCATCCCGCTCCTGGGCATACATCCAGAAAAGATGAAAACTCTAATTTGAAAAGATACACGCACCCCTATGTTCATAGCAGCACTATTCACAATAGCCAAGACATGGAAACAACCTAAATGCCCATCAACAAATGAATGGATAAAGATGTGGTACATATATACACTGGGATACTACTCGGCCATAAAAATAATGAAATAATGCCATTTGCAGCAACATGGCTGGACCTAGAGATTATCATACTAAGTGAAGTAAGTCAGACAGAGAAAGACAAATACCATATGATATCGCTTATATGTGGAATCTAAAATACAACACAAATGAACTTATTTGCAAAACAGAAACAGACTCACAGACATAGAAAACAAACTTATGGTTACCAAAAAGGAAAGGGGGTGGGGAGGGATAAATTAGGATCTTGGGATTAGCAGATACAAACTACTATATGTAAAATAGATAAACAACAAGGACCTACTGTATAGCACATGGAACAGTAATTGATATCCTGTAATAAACAATAATGGAAAAGAATATGAAATATATATAACTGAATTACTGTACACCTGAAACTAATACAACATTGTAAATCAACTATACTTAAATTAAAAAATCTTTGTTCAATAAATATCTCTAGTAGCTGGTCCAGTGTAGACAGGGAGGAAGAGAGTGAAGAAGAGAGGGAAGGGGGAAGGACAGAAGGAGAGAAGTCTACATATGTACGATCTATAGGGAGTTTTTGACTAGATTAATGAGAATTTTAAGGCAGTACAACTGATTAAAATGGATTTTTGTTCTTATAATTCACTTCAGTAGATAAATTGAACACAAATGATGGGATTCCCAAATCATTCAAAGCTCAAATATCAACCCATATTTTGTGTGTGTGTGTGATTCCTATTCTTTTTTGATATGACAAACTTAAAAGAGAAAAGCTTATGCCCTATATGCTTTCCTGTTCAAAATCAGTATCTGGTGAGTCAACTAGGACTACTTTTAACTTTCTAAGGGTAAATCTTTGGTGCTACATGAGTCAATCTGGATCCAAGTAAATTTGGAGGAGAACTTGAAAATAACATGAAAAGATACAAGGAACAGTCGAAATCACAAAATTGTATATATGAAGCAGAAAAGCTGAGACGTGCAGATAAAAATAGGCATAAGGAAAGATGTTAATTGCTGGGAAATAACGAGCAGGATCCAGGTGTACAAATAAATGCCGGAGCCTAAGGGTATGGGTGATGACATAATATTAGCCATAATAGAATAAGCATGTGAGAAAAAAGTGTCAATTCATTTTTTGGAGCTCCTTACAGGTCTGGAAGCATGCTTACATAAAGCTTAGTAACCAAATGTTTAATTTCCCTTCGATGGATGCAGGACACATTTGGAACATAGAACTGTGACCGCCTACTCTGCTGGGCCCTTCTCATCTTACCAGGCTGGGGAGATGGCTTTGTAATGGGGTTTTGGCCTGGTGGCCTCGTGGACCAGACTGGGGAGAAGATGGGCTGCATTTCCCTGCCGGGAGGAAGGTTGGAGCTACTTTGTTCGTATACTACTGGGATTCCCTTTCAAGGAATATCTTGGCCTCAACTGTCTTTTTCCTGATGGATCATGTTTTGGATCATCCTTTACCAAGGATATAATCACGGGCTGTTAACATTTTTTTGGACTTTGATTTGGCCGGTAACGACAATGTTTTTTGGAAACCTGTTTTCATTTACTTTCATTTCCTCTTTCCTGTTAAGCACATCACTGGGCTAGAAGAGCAGAACCTCAGATTCTTGGAACTCTCTGTGTTTGGTGCTGCCTCTCCATTCACATTGGGAGAAGCCAGAGACACACTTCTGACTTGTGTGGTTCCCTCCACGGGAAAGCCAGAATCCACACCCCGACCTGCCTGAGCTGGTTAGCACAAGCATGGAAACAATAGTCATTTCATACTATCATAACATTACATACGTCGTTTCCTTCCCTTCTAGAATGTGAAGGGATATATGAGAAGCAAAGAAAAACTCATATTTTCCACAGGCCTCCAATTACCCTTTCATCTGCCCCGAAATATGGAAGCTGATGTTAAAACCTTGTGTGAGAGTCTGGCAGGGTTTTGTACGTTCATGTTGTCTCTGGTCTGGTTTCTAAAACCATTCTGGTGATTTGGAAGATTTGCCAGCAAGGGCTGATTGTTCCACAGAAGTTGTCGGTTTAATTCTTAGTGGTTTTCTGTGGTTGGTTTGGTGTTGCCTTTAAAGAATACAAAACATGCACAGCAGGATTCCTGCTTACTCCCTTTTGGCAAGTGTGTTTGCCATCCATGTGACAAACAAATCAGTGGCATCTTTGGAAAACACAGGAAATTTATGACCTGAGAGAAACATGATGAAAAGGAATGAAGAAAAGTCTGAGGGAGTGAAATTCATTCTCAGCCACATAACCCTGTGAACCTAATGGGAGATGGCTTTTCTGTGGCCACCAAACAACAGGTAAAATGGACTGATTTCACTTATCCATTCATCTAACAAACGTCTTTGGAACACCCACTATGTGACAGCACTATTCTTACACTAATGATACACAGACAGCCCTGAGAGATAGTGTGGGTTTGGTTCCAGACCATTGCAATAAAGCAAGTATCACAATAAAGCGAGTCACACGAATTTTTTAATTTCCTAGTGCATGTAAAAGCTATGTGTATGCTATACTGCAGTCTATTAAGTGTGCAATAGCATTATATCTAAAAAATGTGTGTCTTAATGAAAAAATGCTGTACTGCTAACCATCATCTGAACCTTCAGCAAGTCATAATCTCTTTGCAATAGTGACATGAAAGATCACCGATCACAGAGCACCCTAACAAATATAACCATAATAAAAAGCTTTGAAATATTGCAAGAATTGCCAAAACGTGACGGAGACATGAAGTGATCAAATGCTGTTGGAAAAATAGTGCCAATAGTGCTTGATGCAGGGCGGCCACAAATCCTCAATTTGTAACAAATGCAGTCTCTGTGAAGTGCAATAAAGCAAAGCACAGTATAACAAGGTGTGCTTGCAGAAGTTAAAAAAACAAAACAAAACAAACTAGTGCTGTCCTGAAACTTCGTGTAGTGAGATCATGCAATAGTGAAGCAGTGTTCAATTTGAATAGAAACATGTTAGAGTCACTCGGCCTCCTTTTCAAAAGCCATTGTGAAAATAATTGGAGACTGATACGGTTTTAAAAAAAAAAAAATGACAGTGACATGACGACCAATATCCCTTTTATGCTGTTCGACTTAAAAGCTGAGATCTTGCAGAATAGCTTCTGGAAGAGGTGGAATGGATTATGATGATAAAAATAAAGTGTGAAAGAGATAAGACACAAGCACAGGCTGTGCACGTGGCAGCATTTTTTCCAGGGAAAGATTTATTGGTCCAGGCAGGTGTGGGCTTCCATCCCTCAATGTGCCAGCTGGACCACTCTTACCAAATCTTGGCCCTGAGAGTTGGTTTCCCATCAGTGGGCTTTGCTGTCCTGACAGACGTGCTCCATGCAAAAGCTTATCCCTGGCCAAAGGTAGGTGGGATACAGTCAAGCTCACCAGCTTCCACCGCCCGCCTTCTCCCAGTGCCCTCGCTCACCACCATGCCCCCCATAAACCCTGCATCAAACAAATAAGCACATGCATAGTCGTCAGACTCTGGCTATCTGTAGACCATTAACAAAGTGATGAAAACATCTGGTGCTCACTGACAACATGAGTGGCAGATATTGCCTGGGGCAGCCAAGGATCAGAGAGCAACTGGGCTTTGTAAATAGCTTCTCTCAGTATCCCCATCTCCCAGCCCAAAACAAGAAAAATAAAAATTAATGGACGCACACACGCTCGCAGTTTTTTCCTCTTTTTTCACCATCTGATAGATATTGGGACAGATTTCATGTCCCATATACTTGCCAACCAGCTATTTCAGTGCTGATGATGTGTTTAAGAAAGAATGGTATAGAATGGTATAGAATGAATTTGACATAAATACCAATAAACGCGACCCCTCCTTCCATAACATTATTCAGCAGAGAGAAAAGTTAATGCCATCTTTTCCCAACCTGATGCCCAAGTCAAATATGGTCACTAATTGGAATTTTTCAGTGGATCGAAACAGTCGACATCAAGCTTGTGCAAATGCCTTTTAATATCTAATTTCCCATCTTGATCATAAGGAAGTAGAGTCCTATCAATTCTTTTCCACCAGGAGAAAAGTTTCTCCTCATAAAAGGAAGGGGAGAAGTAGTTAAAAAAGAAAAAAAACAAAAACCCTTAAATAGCACACAATCCCTTTTTTCCTATTGAGAAAAAATCAAGTTCTCAGCTTGTTAAGTAACTTATAAATACAGAAGTTTCCTGGTTATTCTCTCTTTGGTGGCAGAGTGTGACTTTGAAGTCAGCCTCGCTGTTGAGTGGCTGGACGTTGAGCTAATGAGATTTTACTGTTTTGAACAGCTGGTCAAATTTGGAGGCCCCTCGAGCCTAAAGGCAACTGCTGATTTACAAGGATCCTGTAATATACGCAGCCGTGGCTGATGCTTTTGTTGTTGATTTAGGCTGGAGCAAAGGTGTAGATTTTGTGATGCCGTAAAAACGTCAAGTGATTGATTTGAGAATATGTAATTCCTACAGGTAGCCCCTGCTAGGAGCCAGCATCTTGTGTGGCTCATATTGGAGAATATTTTAGGAAGGTTTGGGTGTTCAATGTGGCCATACGTTTTCGAGGAGGCAGCTTTGGATGAATTGGCTGTTTACAGCTGGGTGGAGCTGGAAAGAAGCCTTTGAAAATTCTAACTCCCTCCTCCTCTCCCTTCCTTGTTACTAAGGATGTCAAAGCAAATTCCAGAACTCATATCATGTTACCACTACATCTGTGTATCTCAAGAAAATATAGACATGTTCTTCAGAACATAAAGATCATAATTCTTTGCTATAATCTAAGACCTAGTCCATCTTGATTTTTTTTTTTATTGTCTCGGAAGTATCTTTTAAAATTAGTTTGTTCACCCCCGGATCCAAACAAGGTCACACATTATATCATTTGGTTGTTAAATCTCTTTGTCCAAAATAGTCTCCCCTGAGGCAGGTACTTTTATCCCCATTTACATTCAGGAAAACTGAGGTTAAGGAGAATCCACAGAGAATGAGGGGAAACAGTGATCTCTCAGAACCCAGATCTGTTCCTACACTGCTTCCCTCTTTTTCCTGGCAAATTCATTCTTCCTGTTGAGCTTGGGTTGATTTCTCTGAGTATCTTCCTTTCCACCTTACTGTGTGATCCTAATTGCGCCTTAGTAGAATCTCAGAAGATCAGAGTTCAGCTCATATTGCTTTCCTGTTCCATGTGTCTGTAGCTTTTTCCTGAATAATTTCAGAAGAAAGAGTGGCCGAATCACAAAAGCTGTGCAGTGCGCCCTCAAGTCTGGAGGTGAGAGCTGCTGTTTCCCTTGGTAGTTTCTAGAATTCTTCTGAGTGCTCTTGTCAGCTCCCCGGCTCTTTGTGGGAGAAGTGAAGGCTGCAGATAAGGAGAGAAATAAGACAGGTTTATTTCTCTGTTCTTTTAAAGAGTTAGAGCTTCAGTATGTAAGCCAGTAACTAGTCTAGGTGGGTATCAGGGACGGAGTTTGTAAATTGTGTTTTCACTAGTACAAGTGCAGAAAATAGAACTTCCTTTCAGGTAGCAGCGAGAGCACAGAAGGGCAGCCCCTGCTGGTCCCCTCGCCTTGGTGGGGCGGTGGGATCAAAGGAAAACACAGGAAACATTTCACACATCCATAAAACCTAGGCTTTACCTCTCTTCATCTGGACCAGCATTCCATCTCTCCCAGAGGCAACCCTACCCCAGTCCCACCCTCAGCCGTGTCCTTGCATCCTGCCAAGAAGCGGTGGTTTGTTTGAAACCCCAGTGCCGGGGTCTACCTTTGCTGCTGCCTCTGGGGCTCTGCCACTGATGCGCTCATTTCCCCTCTCGGCTCCCACCCCTCGCCCCTCCTGATGCTGAGCCCTGCCGTTGCCCCCATGCTGTGGCACGTTGCACTTTGGACTTGCTGCGTGCTTTTACACCAAACAGGCCTGAGTTTGAGTCACCGGTCAGCCACTTACTCCCCGTAGGATCTTGTACAAGCCCCTCCATCATTCCGGTCCTGCTGTGACTGCTTTCTGATGACAAACCCAGGATGAGAATATCTAGCCCCTTGGGTTAGGACAGCTAGCCCTTTCCAATTTTTAGTCTCAGTTGTCTTAGGGAAACTCTGGTATAGAATTATTTCCTTCATTTTTTTTTTCCTTTTTATCTTTCCAGAGTACTAATATTCTAAGTATCTAGTTAATGGTATTTCTTTGTAATGACCACAGTTTTATTTAGGTGACCTAAAACACTAATTCCTCCATGTAAAATCTGGCACTTCTTCTGTTTACCCCCAAAATATCCCTCTCTTGAATTGCCATTAAGTTGTTATTTATTTTTATTATATTCCACATGGTCTCTTTTGAACTCTGCTTTTCTTATATTCTTATGTTAGGTGTATGTGTTCCATTTCTCTTACTGGGCTGTGAGTCTTTTGGAGCAGGGTCTTATCTTAAAAAGTCTTGAACCAAAGCTCCCACCCACCTCAGAGCACCTAGCAAAGTACTTCAGGCCCATAAAGTATTCGGTGCACGTTTATTAATGAATCTGTGATTCCTCAAGAGCACTTTGGGAGCAGAGTGGTATTGATTTCCACTTAATCTCTAGATTTGAGTCTCACGCTAGTTTGGGAGAAGGGATGAAAGAAAAGGGTTGGAAATAGTTGGACAATTACCTGCCTCTCCACCATTCTAAGGCATCTTACTAGCTTATTTCATTTGCTTATCTTGTTGACTAAATGTTTGTCTCCTGGGTTTCTTCTTCAATAGGTAATAAACATGGACGCACCTATAAAAAAAAAGCCAGCTCCTCTTAGTCGTGAATGTGATGTGCTCTTTTAAGATCTCAAGTCAGTATAAGCTAAGAACCAAATGTTTTTGGGGAAATCTCTGTATGGATCAGTTGTTGGTGCCTATGGTGCCTACCCAGGAAGGTATTTCCTTGGTCTTAGAAACAGAGATTGTTATAAGCAGTTTCTAGAGAGCAAAACTGAGGTTCTCTGCTGCACTGGAGAGTCCATTTTTGCTAAGTTTCTTTCCAGTCTTGTTGGGGTGAACTTGGGTGTGAGAGGTTAAAAGAATGACTCTACCATGAGAAAAGTTAACTAAGGTATTGACTTACCTTGATTTGAGTGTTCATGGGTCCCTCCCCACTGCTCCACATCAGGAGTCAGGGGGCTTCCCGTGGCTAGGCTTGCCCCAGGACAGAGGGTCTAGAAATCCTCTGACAACTTACCGGCAAACCCAGGGGGAGCTGATTGAGCTCTGCTTGAAAGTGGCTACACAGAGTTAGCCAAACTGTGAGATTAGGGCGCAGTCCTCCAGACTGCCAAGTCTGCCCAAGACCCTGCAAGGAGTTACGATCTAACAACAAAGTTGGAGGGCACAGTCTCACTTCTGACACCAACAGCAAGTTTGGGGGGCAGGTCCTTCAATCACCTTCAAGTTTGATAATTTGATAGAAGAACTCATGGAACTCACTGAAAGGTATTATACTCGCAGCTGTGGTTTATTATGGGCAGAGGATACAGACCAGAATTAGTCAAAGGAAGAGGTGCATAGAGCAGAGTCTGGGAACATCCAAACACAAAGCTTCCATCATCTTCCAGGACGTGTTACCCTTGGGCATCAACATGTGACAGTATACATGGAATATTGCCAACCAGGGAGGTTCACCTAAACTTCAGTGTCCAGCGCTTTTATTGAGGCTTCATTACGTAGATATGATTGATTGATTGCCCAGGTCATTGATCTCAGTCTCCAGGTCAACTGCATGATCTAAAGCCTTCACTCAGAAGTACGTGTTTGGTCTCTTTCAGGTGACCAGCTCCCACCTCAGACTATTGTATATGGCTGGCCCTACCCAAACATCTGGTGTGGCCAGCTTTCTCCCTAAACAAAGACCCTCCTATCAGGTATGACATTGATTCCCTCCCAGAAACTGAGGGCAAAGGCCAGACCTCTCATTGGACAAGTCCACGTTCTTTACCAGACAGTGACTTAGCAGGTCTTTTTACTATGCCCAGCTCTTCAACCTCTGGAGCTCTTTTCCTGGCAAATCAATTAAAATAAACTGGCAAAGTTGTTACTCTGTAACACTTCCCTTTAACCCTTGGACCCCAACATCATCACTTGTCAGATTAATGTATATGATGTTGTATTAATTCACCTAGCACAGTATGTAATACAAAGTTGGCATTCAGTAGACCAGAAGTTCTAGTCTGTGAACCCCCTGAAATCATATGTAAAATTTTGCAAGTATGTTTACATTTGGGTTTGGGTGGGGGAATCAGGGTTCAAATGTTTCATCAGATTTCAAAGAGGTCTGTGTTTCATAAAAGCTGGAGCCCTCCTGGCCTAGATAAAAGTGAATTCTCTCCCCACACATCACCACTGCTGGACTATTTCTTCATGAGCTCTTGGAATTTTGTTTGCTAAGAGAAGGGGGCACAGAGGAGACAGTGCCTGGTCTGGCAGTGTAAGGGCAGTTTTGCTATCTTGGTTTACAAGGCCTCTCGGGTTAATTCTAGAAGCATCAAAGCAAGCGTTTCTTCTGTCTTTCCTGTGCTCTGCAGGCCAAGAGTTTCTTGTGCTAAAATAAATAACTGGCAGTTTCATTAGACTCCACAGAAGGAAGGAAGAAGTTTATGTTTCATACCTTTTATATTATATAACAACATTACTATGCAAACTTCTATTCTTCAATCTGTTTAGTTTATTTAAACTTAAAAAACAGTACTAATGCTATAAATAGAATAAACCACGTCCAATCCTGAGCATCTACAATGAGCATGCAGCCAGTAATATAGTCCCTGAAATAATAAACCACTTACCCTTGATGGTCAGGAGAGATAGATAGATATAGATATAGATATCTCTATGTATCATCTTTAGGTTTTATTAAACTACAGTTGGCTTGGGGGTGGGGAGAGGTTCTACTTGTTTTATTTTTATTTATTTATTTATTTTTAAAATTATTTATTATTTTTGGCTGCGTTGGGTCTTAGTTGCTGCGCACGGGCTTTCTCTAGCTGCGGTGAGCGGGGGCCACTCTTCGTTGTGGTGCACGGGCTTCTCATTGCAGTGGCTTCTCTTGTTGTGGAGCACGGGCTCTAGGTGTGCGGGCTTCAGTAGTTGTGGCTCGCGGGCTCTAGAGCACAGGCTCAGTAGTTGTGGTGCACGGGCTTAGTTGCTCTGCGGCATGTGGGATCTTCCTGGACCAGGGCTCGAACCCGTGTCCCCTGCATTGGCAGGGGGATTCTTAACCACTGCACCACCAGAGAAGCCCCCCCTTGTTTTAAACTATAGAAAAAAGCCCCATACACTTAATTTTGCACCCCTCGAAACTCTTATATAATCATGGAAATTATGACACGTTTGTGCCAGCCAGCGCTCAATTTTGTTTTACTTTATGGAGAAATTTGAAGTCTGATCATAAAGAAGATATCTGTTTATTTTCAGTTTGTTCTGTTCAGTTCTTAAAATATCTTGGTTTTTTGTCAGACAAGGAAATAAGTATTTGATGCTCTGTAATCCTGATTCATTCAGAGGCATTGAGTGCTGCCCAGCACATGATTCAGTAATATATTCTGAGGAGGATACATATGAAATGATTACCCTTGAAATGCTCACAGTTTAGTGGGGAAGATTAGTGGTTCCCAACACTCACAGCGTTTTACTACAGTTATTGATTTACATGTTTTTGTTGGGGACTGTTTCAAAATCCCAATTACTATTTTTTTTGCAGAAATAGAAAAATCTATCCTAAAATTCATATGGAATCTCAAGGGACACCAAATAGCCCCCAGAAATCTTGGGGAAAAAAAGAATAAAGTTGGAGGTCTTACACTTCCTGATTTCAAAACTTAATACAAAGTTAAATTAATCAAAACAACATGGTACTGGCATAAAGACAAAAGTATAGACCAATGGAATAGAATAGAGAGCCCAGAAATGAACCCTCACATATATGGTCAAATGATTTTCAACAAGGGTGTCAAGACCATTCGGTGGAGAAAGGGCAGTCTTTTCAACAAATGGACTGGAGAAACTGGATATCCACATGCAAAAGAATGAAGCTGGACCCTTACCTCACACCATACACAAAAATTAACTCAAAGTGGATCAAAACATTAAAGCTAAGACTATAAAACTCTTAGAAGAAAACAGAGGAAAAAACTTCATGACATTGGATGTGGCAATGAGACTGTGTTTTATGTTCCAGTAGAGAAGAGCAGTCAAGTTGGGGGCTGGCGTCAGAGAGCTGGGCTCAAACCCAAGACCATCACTCCCTACCTGTGTGATTTTAAGCACATTACCTACCCTCTCTAGGTCTCAGCTTTCTCATCTGTAAAAAGATGACAGTCATGGGGCTTCCCTGGTGGTGCAGTGGTTGAGAATCTGCCTGCCAATGCAGGGGACACGGGTTCGAGCCCTGGTCTGGGAAGATCCCACATGCCGTGGAGCAATTAGGCCCGTGAGCCACAACTACTGAGCCTGCGCGTCTGGAGCCTGTGCTCCGCAACAAGAGAGGCCGCGATAGTGAGAGGCCCGCGCACCGCAATGAAGAGTGGCCCCCGCTTGCCGCAACTAGAGAAAGCCCTCGCACAGAAACGAAGACCCAACACAGCCAAAAATAAATAAATAAATAAATAAATTTAAAATAAATTAAAAAAAAAAACATGACAGTCATGGAACAATGGTGGGAATTAGATAAATTAATGCATGTAATTAATCAATGCTGGTGTCTGGCATAGAGCTTACTATCAGCCACTCCTATCCATTTGGGGGAAGTGGGAGGTGACATAAGACAGTAGTTAAGTTGGGTAGGATTTGAAGTCATGTTTTATAGGTTCATATCCTAGTTCTATCTTTTACCACCTCTGTGACTTTGGGCAAATGCTTTACATTTCTGTAACTGAGGCTTTTTTAAAAAAAATTCTGAACAATGGAATTAGTAATAGTACTCAAAGTTGTAAGGATCAAATGCAATAATCCCCTTGTCCAGCTCTTAGAAAAGTAGTTAACACTCCCCAGTGTTAGTTCTTACAGCTGCTACAGTGCTCAGTACAGTATTGGACAAATAGTACATGCTCATATAATGAACCATCATGCTGCCCTAAACAATGGCTTTTAGGAAGTGCTTAATGACATGGGTAAATAGTAATCATAAACTGTCAGGAAAAACAGCATGAAAAGTTGAATATGCAATTTGATCTCAACTATGTAAGAAAAAAAGCAGAATAAAAGTTTAAAAGTAACTTGTTGAACTATTAACAGTGGTCATGCCTGAGATGGAAAAATCATGCATGGGTTTATTGTTTCTTTATGTTTTTGTGGACTTTTCAGAATTTCTACCATGAGCATGTACTTTGGCCATTGGAAATACTAAAACGCAGTGAAATAAGCTGGAAAGAGGCCTAGCAGTCCACACTGTCTACTGCCACTTGGCACACTGGCTTCTAGGAGTAGCTCCCAATAACCGGAAGAGTGCAAAGACCATGGCCTTGAGGAAGTGGGATTGTGTGTGTGTGTGTGTGTGTGTGTGTGCTTGTGCACGTGGGTCTTGTCTCCCAGAGAGCCTGAAATATCCTTGAGGGCATAGACTCTTTGCCAGCCAATCCCCCAGGCTTTCCTGCTAATCCAGGGTCTAGCATAGATGTTCAGGGTCTACGCACATATAGTCACTGAATACATCGTGAACCGGGAAATGGTATTGGTGGTGGAAGGAGAGGTTCAAGCCAAGGCTGCAGTGGCGGGGCTGACCTGCCTGCGTGACCCAGTGTTCCTCCACCCCACAGACTGGGCAGGCAGAAGAGAAAGCAGAGATCATGGAAAATCAGAAAACTTCATCCCTTGGATTGGGCATGGCCCTCAAAACACTCAGCTTCGGGGAAGAAATTCTCTCTTTGCTGAAGACGTGGTGTTTGAGCCAAATCTTGCTAAATGTAGTGATTAGAAAATAGGGAAATTTTTATTTTAAAATTTAAAAAGCTTTGAAATTATTTTAGCTATATCATTTTCTCATTGGAAACTTCAGAAAATAAAGACATTATCAAGAAGTTAGAATGCTTCAAAATTCCACCACTGTATATATTGGTATATATTAGTCTAAGTCTTTTACAGTGTATGCTGTCTGTATCTTGATTTTTTTTTTCTTGATGAAACAATATATTGTGGACAGCTTTCTATGACTAGGTATAGCCCTATATAATTTGTTTAATGGTTGCACAGCATTTCATTGCATAGATGTACTTCAGTTTTAAAAAATCAATTCTAACATGTCCTATGTGTTGGAGATGCAATGGCCAAAACAGACATGGTGCTTGCCCTCATAGGACTGAGGGGTTAGAGTGGACTTCAGACGATGAAACCCACACAAATAAAGTATACTAAGTGTGATTTGGGGGTAGAACTTCCTCCTACAGCACAGAGGCAGAAGTCCCCAGCTTACAGGCACATTTAAGTATAATTCCTAGTACCTCTATATTTGTCGTTAAGCATTCATTTTTTTCTTTTATTGAGGTATAATTGACATATTACAAGCAGACCTCAAAGATATTGCGGGTTTGGTTTCAGACCACTGCAATAAAGTAAATATCACAATAAAGCGAGTCACGTGAACTTTTTGGTTTCCCAGTGCATGTAAAAGTTATGTGTATACTATACAATAGTCTTAAATGTGCAATAGCATTATGTCTAAAAAAGACAGTGTACATACCTTAATTTAAAAATACTTTATCGCTAAAAAATGCTAACCATCATCTGAGTCTTCAGCAAGTTGTAAGCTTTTTGCTGGGGGAGGGTCTTGCCTCCATGTTGATGGCTGCTGACTGATCAAGGTGGTGGTTACTAAATGTTTTTTGCTTTTTGTTTTTTTTTTCTTTTTTTAATTTTCCCATTTTCTATACTGAACACGCATTGTTACAATGGGGGAAAATGCACACTAAAGTATAATATTTAAAGAGAAATAAAGGAAGAAACTTTTCTATAAGCAACAGTTTTTTAAAGTACCCTAGTGGTAATGTGACACAAGCCATGTAAAAACTAACGTATTTAAATGGGGGCAGGGGTGGGAAGTGTCTCTTTAGCAAAAAAATTTCAAAGGTGGGGGAGTGGGAGGGGCAGGAACTATTACAGGTTCCAAGAGATTTAAGGGACCAATCAGTCAAGTACAAAGTGGGAACCATGTTTGGATCCTGATTCAAATACACCAACTATGAACATGTTTTCAGACGACTGGGGAAAACTGGAGATGAATTGGGTGTTAGGTGCTATGAAGGAGTTTGTGTCGACTTGTAAGGTGTGATAATGGTATCATCATTATCCTGGGGGGTAGAAGGTCCTTATTTATTTTTTTAAATTTATTTTTATTTTATTTTCGGCTGCTTTGGGTCTTCTTTTGCCGTGCGCGGGCCCTCTCCAGTTGCGTCGAGCGGGGGCCACTCCTCGCCGCGGTGCACGGGCCCCTCACCGCAGCGGCCTCTCCTGCCGCGGAGCACGGGCTCCAGGCACACGGGCCTCAGCAGCCGTGGCACGCGGGCTCAGTACTCGTAGCTCGCGGGCTCCAGAGCACAGGCCCAGCAGCCGTGGCACACGGCTAATGTGCACATTACTGAATGTTACTGAATCTTAAAATAACGATGAAGTTTGCCCCATCGATTGACTCATCCTTTCAGGAAAGATTGTAGCCTGCAGTGCTGTTTGATGGTATTTTACCCACAACAAAACGTCTTTCAAAATTGGAGTCCATCCCCTCAAACCCTGCAGCTGCTTTATCAACTAAGTTTATGTCATATTCTACATCCCTTGTTGTCATTTCAACAATCTTCACACCATCTTCACCGGGAGTAGATTTCATCTCAAGAAACCACTTCCTTTGCTCGGCCATAAGAAGCAACCCCTCATCTGTTAAAGCTTTATCATGAGATGGCAGCAGTTCAGTCACATCTTCAGACTCCACTTCTAATTCTAGTTCTCTTGCTATTTCTATGACATCTGCAGTTGCTTCCTCTGCTGAAGTCTTGAACCCCTCAAAGTCATCCATGAGAGTGGGAATCAGCTTCTTCCAAACTCCAGTTAATCTTGATATTTTGACCTCTTCTTATGAATCACAAATGTTCTTTATGGCATCTAGAATGGTGAATCCTTTCCAGAAGGTTTTCAGTTTACTTTGCCCAGATCCATCAGAGGAATCACTATCTATGGAAGCTATAACCTTACAAAATGTGTCTCTTAATAAGACTTAAAAGTCAGAAATGTATTTCTTAAACAATAAGACTTAAAAGTCAGAATTAACTCCTTGATACATGGGCTGCAGAATGGATGTTGTGTTATCAGGCATGAAAAAACATGAATCTTGTACATTTCTATTAGAAATACTTTGATATTCAAAGTACCTGTTGGCCAACTGTACCTGTTGGCCAACTGTATGTCTGTAAGTATTCAGATACTTTGAAAGGAATCTTTTTTCTGAGCAGTGAGTCTCAACAGTGAGCTTAAAATATTCAGTAACCATGTTGTAAACAGATGTGCTGTCATCTAGGCTTTGTTGTTGCATTTATAGAGCACAGGCAGAGTAGATGGAGCATAATTCTTAACGGCCTTAGGATTTTTGGAATGGTAAGTGAGCATTGGCTTCAACTTCAAGTCACCAGCTGCGTTAGCCCTGTCCTTCGAAGCTCTGAAGCTTCGACTTCTCCTCTCTAGCTATGAAAGTCCTAGATGGCATGTTCTGAAGTCCACTCTAACCCCACAGTCCTATGTCTGAAGTCCACCCTAACCCCTCAGTCCTATGAGGGCAAGCACCGTATCTGTTTTGGCCATTGCATCTCCAACACATAGGACATGTTAGAATTGATTTTTTTAAATGCCAAAATAAGGCTGCTCTATCTACATTGAAAATCTGTTGTGCAGTGTGGCCACGTTCATAAATTATCTTAGCTAAGTATCTTCTGGGTACCTCACTGCAGCTTCTACATCAGCACTTGCTGCTTCACCTTATACTTCTATGTTATGGAGATGGTTTCTTTCCTTAAACCTCATGAACCAACCTCTGCTATCTGTAAACTTTTCTTTTGCAGCTTTCTCACCTCTTTAAGCTTTTATAGAATTGAAGAGAGCTAGGGCCTTGCTCTGGATTAGACTTTGGCTTGAGGGACTCTTGTAGCTGGTTTGATCTTCTATCCAGACCACTGAAACTTTCTCCGTATCAGCAACAAGGCTGTTTCGCTTTCTTATTCGGGTGTTCACTGAAGTAGCACTTTTAATTTTCTTCAAGAATTTTTCCTTTGCATTCACAACTTGGCTAACTGTTTGGCACAAGAGGCCTCACTTTCAGCCTGTCTTGGCTTTCAATATGCCTTCCTCGCTAAGTTTAATCATTTCTAGCTTTTGGTTTAAAGTGAGAGACATGTGACTCATCCTTTTATTTGAACACTTAGAGGCTATTGTACAGTTATAAATTGGCCTAATTTCTCAAAAGAGAAAAAAATTGGCCTAATTTCAGTATTGTTGTGTCTCAGGGCATAGGGAGGCCCCAGGAGGGGGAGAGAGATGGGGGAACGGCCAGTCAATAGGGCAGTCAGAACACACATAACATGTATTAAGTTTGTTGTCTTATATGGCCATGATTTGTGGCACCCCAAAGCAATTACAATAGTAACATCAGAGATCACTGATCACAGATAACCATAACAAATATAATAATAGCAAAAAAATTACAATTATCGTGAGAATTACCAAAATGTGATACAGAAACATGAAGTGAGCAAATGCTGTTCAGAAAATGGTGTCAGTAGA
Organism: Balaenoptera acutorostrata; assembly: GCF_949987535.1. Lineage (NCBI taxonomy): Eukaryota > Metazoa > Chordata > Mammalia > Artiodactyla > Balaenopteridae > Balaenoptera > Balaenoptera acutorostrata. The sequence goes on along the minus strand of NC_080080.1, from coordinate 66,754,740 downwards.
CTTGTTTGAGGCAGGGTTGCCACAAAACTTCAGTTTGTAAAAAAAAAAAAAAAAAATGCAATTATCTGTGAGACACAATAAAATGAAATACAATAAAATAAGGTATGTCTGTATATTAGTTTTAGGTGTAAAACATAATGATTCGATATTTGTATATACTGCAAAGCGATCACAACAGTAAGTCTAGTTGATATCCAACACCACACATAGTTACAAATTTATTTTTCTTGTGATGAGAACTTTTAAGAACTACTCACTTAGCATCTTTCAAAGGTGTGATAAAGTATTATTAAGTAGAGCCATCATGCTCTACATTGCTCCCCGTAACTTACTTATTTTATAACTGGAAATTTGTACCTTTTGATCCCTTCCCCTATTTCACTCACCCCCAACCCCTGCTGCTGGCAACCCACAATCTGTTGTTTGTATCTATGAGTTTGGTTGTATTTTTAGTTTTTTGGGGGGAGTGGTGGTGTGGGATTCAACACATCATTAAAATCGTAGTGTATTTGTCTTTCTCTTTCTGACTTACTTTACAAAGCATAATGCCCTCAAGGTACATTCGTATTGTTGAAAATGACACAATTTCATTCTTTTTTTATGGCTGAATAATATTCCATTGTGTATATATACCATATTTTCTTTATCCATTCACCCATTAATGGACATTTAGGTTGTTTCCGTGTCTTGGCTATTGCAAATAATGCTGTAATGAGCATAGCTTTTCTAATTAATATTTTTTATTTTCTTCAAATAAATACCCAGAAGTTGAATGCTGGATCATGTGGTAATTCTATTTTTAATTGTTTGAGGAACTTCCATACTATTTTCCATAGTAGCTGCACCAATTTAAATTCCCACAAACAGTGTACAGGGGCTCCCTTTTCTCCACATCCTCACTAACACTTGTTGTTATTGTCATTTTTGATAATAGTCATTCTGACAGGTGTAAGGTGATATCTCATTGTGGTTTTGATTTATATTTCCCTGATGATTAGTGATGTTGAGAACCTTTTCTTGTACCTGTTGGCCAACTGTATGTCTTCTTCGGAAAAATGTCTATTCAGATTCTCTGCTCATTTTTAAAATCAGATTTTTTGTTTTTTGTTTTTTACTATTGAGTTGTGAGTTCTTTACATATTTTGGATATTAACCCATTATTAGATATATAATTTGCAATTATTATCTCCCACCCGTATGTTGCCTTTTCATTTTGTTGATGGTTTCCTTTGCTGTGCAGAAGCTTTTTAATTTGATGTAGTCCCACTTATTTTTTATTTCGTTGTCTTAGCTTTTGATGCCAAATCCAAAAAATCATCACCAAGACTGATGTCAAGAAGCTTACCACCTATGTTTTCTTCTAGAAGTTGTATAATTTCAGCTCTTACATTCAAGTCTTTAATCCATTTTGAGGTACTTTTCATGTATGGTGTAAGGTAGTAATCCAATTTCATTGTTTTGCATGTGGCTGTCCAGTTTTCCCAAAACCACTTGTTGAAGAGGCTGTCTTTTCCCCATTGTATATTTTTTGCCTCCTTTGTTATAGATTAATTGCCCATATATGTGTGGGTTCATTTCTGGGTTCTCTATTCTGTTCCATTGATCTATGGTGTTTTTAACACCAGTACCATATTGTTTTGATTATTATAGCTTTGTAATATAGTTTTAAATCAGGGAGCATGATGCCTCCAGCTTTGTTCTTCTATCTCAAGGTTGCTTTGGCTATTCAGAGTCTTTTGTGTTTCCATACAAATGTTTTGGAATTATTCTATTCCTGTGAAAAATGTCAATGGAATTTTTATAGGGATTGCATTGAATCTGTATATTGCTTTGGGTAGTATGGACATTTTAACAATACTCTTCCAGTCAATGAGCACAGAATATCTTTCCATTTCTTTGTATCATCTTCATTTTCTTTCATCAATGTCTTACAGTTTTCAGTGTACAGGTCTTTCACCTCCTTGATTAAATTTATTCTTAAATATTTTATTCTTTTTGTTGCAATTATAAATAGGATTGTTTTCTAGTGTTGATCTGCTAGTGGGTGGGGCCGGTTCCTGACACAGCTGGCTCTGGGGTGTCCCAAAGCTTGTGCTGTCCTGCTGGTGAGGAGCTTGGTCCCAGGGTGGCTGGCTGAGGAGTCCAGAGTATCTTGGAGCTGGTGTTGGCCCACTGATGGCCTGGAGGCAGGTGGTCCTGGGGCTGGTATTGGCCTGCTGTTGTGTTGGCTGGGTCCTGTGTTGGTGTGAGGTGTCCCAGTACTGGTGCAGACAGACTGGTGTGGGGGGAGGGCTGGGTCCCACAGGTAACAAGCTAGAGGGAGGATGCTAAAAGAGCAGTTGCCAGCACCAGTGTCTTTGTGGTAGTGTTCTTGGGGCCTATCTTCCTGGTGCAGGAACCCTGGGCTGGGGAGCCTGATGTGGAGCTTGTACTCCTCATTCCTTTGTGAGAAACTCTGCAATTATAATTTTCCTCCTGTTTGTGGGTCTCCCACCCAGCGGTATGGCTCTCGACAGTACTGCATCTCCTCCCCTCCTACCTGTGTTGTTGTGGTTCCTTCTTTATATTTTTAGTTGTAGCAGGTCTTTTCTGGTACGTTCTGGTGTTTCTCATCAATAGTTGTTCTGTATGTAGTTGTAATTTTGGTGTGCCCATGAGAGGAGGTGAGCTTAGGGTCTTCCTGCTCTGCTGTCTTGGGCATAACTCATAACGTCTCCTCTTTAATTTCTGATTTTATTTATTTGAGTCCTATCTCTCTCTCTCTCTCTTTTGGTGAGTCTAGCTAAAGCTTTGTCAGTTTTGTTTATCTTTTTAAAGAACAGCTGTTAGTTTTATTCATCTTTTCTCTTGTGTTTTTAGTTTCTATTTCATTTATTTCTGCTCTGATTTTTGTTTTTACCTTCCCTCTACTAACTTTGGTCGTCATTTGTTTTTCTAGTGCTTCAAAGTGCAAAATTAGGTTGCTTACTTGAGATTTTTCTTGTTTCTTGATGTAGGCATTTATCACTATGAACTTTCCTCTTAGAACTGCTTTTGCTGCATTTGATATGCTTTGATATATATTTTGATGTGGACCATTTTTAAAGCCTTTATTGAATTTGTTACAATATCGCTTCTGCTTTATGTTTTGGTTTTTTGGCCCCAAGGCATGTGGGATCCTAGCTCCCTGACCAGGGACTGAACCTGCACCCCCTGCATTGGAAGGTAAAGTCTTAACCACTGGACTGCCAGGGAAGTCCCACTTTGATATATTTTTATTTTCTATTGTCTCAAGGTTTTTTAAAATTTATCTTTCGATTTCTGCTTTGGTCCGCTGGTTGTTCAGTAGCTTGTTTCTTCTCCACATATTTATGAATTGTCCAGGTTTCTTCTTGTAATTGATTTCGAGTTTTATACCATTGTGGTTGGAGAAGATGTTTGATGTGATTTCAGTTGTCTTAAATTTATTAAGGCTTGTTTTGTGCCTAACATATGATCTCTCCTGGACAATGTTCCATGTGTATTTGAGGAGAATGTGTATGCTGTTGCTTTTGAATGAAATGTTCTGTGTATATCTGTTAAGTCTATCTGCTCTAATATGTTGTTTAAGGCCAATGTTTCCTTACTGATTTTCTGTCTGGGTGACCTATCCATTGATGTAAGTGGGGTATTAAAATCCCCTACTATTGTTGTTTTGCCATCTTTTTCTCTCTTTATGTCTGTTAATATTTGCTTTATATATTTAGATCCTCCTGTGTTGGGTGCATAAATATGTACAAATGTTATATTCTCTTATTGGATTGATCCTTTATCATTATGTAATGCCCTTTTTTGTCTCTTATTACAGTCTTTGTTTTAAAGTCTAGTTTGTCTGGTATAAGTAGAGCTATCCCAGCTTTCTTTTGGTTTCCATTAGTATGGAATATCTTTTTCCATCCCTTCACTTTTAGTCTATGTGTATCCTTACATGTGAAGTGAGTCTCTTATAGGCAGAGTATAGATGGGTCTTGTTTTTTCTTTATCCATTCAACCATCCTATATCTTTTGACTGGAGAATTTAGTCTATTTATATTTAAAGCAGTTGTTGATAGGTATGCACTTACTGCCATTTTGTTAATTGTTTTCTGGCTCTTTTGTAGTTCCTCTCTCTTCCTTTCTTCTTCTCTCTCTCTTTCTTTTATGATTTGATGACTTCCTTTAGTGGTATGGTTAGATTCTTTTCTCTTTATCTTTTGTGTATCTAATATAGGTTTTTGCTTTGTGGTTACCATGAGGCTTACATGTAACAACTTATATTTACAACAGTCTATTTCAAGTTGATAACAAATTTGAACACATTCTAAGGCTTTGCCTTTTTACTCTCCCTTACCACGTTTTATATTTTTGATGTCACATTTTACATCTTTTTTTATCTTGTGTATTCCTAGCTAATTATTGCAGTTATAGTTATTTTACTACTTTTGTTTTTTAACCTTCATATTAGCTTTATAAATGACTAATTCATTACTTTACTATATATTTCACTTTACCATTGAGATTTACACTTTCATAGGTTTTCTTGTTGTGAATTAGCACCCTTTCTTTTCTGCTTAAAGAAGTCCATTTAACATTTCTTGTAAGGCCAGTTTAGTGGTAATGAATTTCTTTAGCTTTTGCTTATCTGGAAACTCTCTCTCTCCTTCAATTCTGAATGACAAATTTGCTGTGTAGACTATTCTTGTTTGGAAATTTTCTCTTTCAGCATTTTGATATGTTGTGCCACTCCCTCTGGCCTGTAAAGTTTCTGCTGAAAAATCTACTGATAGTCTTATTGGGGTTCCCTTGTATGAAACAAGTTATTTTTCTCTTTCTGTTTTTAAGACTCTGTCTTAAACTTTTGACATTTTAATTATAATGTGTCTTGGTGTGGGTCTCTTTGAGTTCATCTTCTGTGAAACTCTCTGGGCTTCCTGGATCTGGGTGTCTGTTTCCTTCCCCAGATTAGGGAAGTTTTCAGCCATTATTTCTGCAAATAAGTTTTCTGCCCCTTTCTCTCTCTCTTCCTTTTCTGGGACCCCTATTATGTGAATGTTAGTCTGCTTGATGCTGTCCTTTAAGTCCCTTAAACTATCTTCACTTCTTTTTTTTCATTCTTTTTTCTTTCTGCTGCTCTAACTGGGTGATTTCCACTGCCCTGTCTTCAAGTTCACTGATAGTTTCTTCTGATTCATTTGGACTGCTGTTGAACCGCTCTAGTGTATTTTTCAGTTCAGTATTACATTATTCAGCTCTTTGACTTCTGTCACTGGTACTTTCTTATATTCTCTACCTCTTTTTAAAAGTTCTCATTGTGTTCCTCCATTCTTCTTCCGATGTTTATGACCATTATTTTCAACTCTTTATCAGGGAAATTACTAACCTCTGTCTCATTAAGGTTTTTTCCTGAGGTTTTATCTTGTGGAATATATTCCTCTGTTCCTTCATTTTGCTTGACTCTGTGTTGGTTTCTATGCATTAGATGAAACAGGCACCTCTCCCAGTCTTGAAGGGTTAGCCTTGTGTAGGAGATACATCTTATCATTCAACCCTGCTCTAGCTGTTAGTTGTCTCTCAAACCTTTGTAATTGTCTAAGAGGCCTATTTTATTTTTAGTGGCCCTCAGTAGTTGAGGGTGTTCCAAGACCTATCAGTCATCTGAAAGGAAAGGTCTTAGCACTGAGATTCAGAGTGATTGGAAGCCTGGACTTCAGGCAACAGCTTTCAAAGTATGCAAATACATATAGTCCTGTGGGACCACAGGTGTAAGCGCCACTGGCCACCAGTGCCAGGCAATCTGGAAATGTCCCTTAGGTGACAGCTGCAAAAATTTGGGCTCCAGATGAGTGTATAAGTGCCTTTCTGGGAGATACTGGCAAGTTGTACTGAGGCAGAAGGAGAGTGCAAAGATGGTGTCCGCTGGCCTATGTTTCCTGAGAGCACCTCCATCAGCCTCTAGATGTGTGCCAAACCTGATGTCTGCCCCTCAGATTGAAGTTCTAGGACAAGCAAATAGGCTTCATTTACGGAAAGACTGGGGTTGTGTTTCTGTCTACTGTCTGTGCAGTGCGCTGGGGGTGGTAGCCAAGAACTGACTCTCCAGTTGTTACCGTCCTGTGGGATCCAGGAACACAAGCCCACCTGGCCACCAGAGCCAGGTGATCAAGGGGTATCCCCTGGGTGGAAGCAGCAAAAACCATGGTACCAGATGTGTATAAAAGCTCCCCTCTAGGAGACACTGGTGCTCTGGAGCATAGCAGAGGGAGAGCACAAAGGTACCAACCATCCTCTCCAAGATCTCTGGAAGGGATTACAGTCAGCCCTTAGATGTGTGTTTAATTAGAAGCCTATCCCTCAGGCTGCAGCTATGATGATAAGATAATAGGCTTCTTTCATAGAAAGACTGAGCTCCTTGGTCTGTTGCTTTTTACTGTGCCTGGGGGCGGGGTGGTGGTAGCCATTTAAGAACTTAAGGCTACAGTCCTCTGGAGCCCCACTGGTCTCCAGAGCCAGACAATGTAGAGGTTCGCCTGGTGGCAGCCATAAAAATCAGGGCACCAGATAAGTATAAGCTCCTTTCTGGAAGATACTGGTGAGCTGGAGTGAGGCTATCTGGAGAGGGCAAAAAGATTGTGTCCACTGTCCTCTGTTTCCTGAGGGCATCTCTGTAGGCCTCAAGATGAGTGCCAAACCAGAAGCCTGCCCCTCAGGCCAAAACTTCTGGACAAGTAAAAGGCCTCTTTCACAGAAAGACTGGGGACCAGTTTCCATCGGCTATCTGTACAGTGCCCTGGGGGCATTAGTCTGCCAAGCACTGCGCTCTGGAGCATGGCAGAGGGAGAGCATCAAAATGGTGCTTACCAGCCAGCAGACCCCTAGACGTGCATTCAATCAGATGTCTACTTCTCAGACTGATGCTTTAAGATTTGCAAATATCTTCTGGAGGGGAGCTTTTATATGCACCTGGTACCCTGGTTTTTACATCTGGTGCCCAAATTTTAGGGGCTGCTGCCCAGGGAATGCCACTTGATCACCTGGCTCTGAATCCTGGATCCCACAAGACTGTAACAGTTGGAGAGACAGTTCTTGGGCTGCCATTGCTTGGAGCCCTTTGGTGGGTAAGTCTACACGTGAGCCCTTTAAGAGCTGTTTCTCAGGTGGCTATAGCCTGTGGGTCTCATGGACACAGGCCCCATTGGTTCTCAAGGCTAGATTCAGGTCTTAGAAGTTGGGGTGCCCACTGTGGGGTTCAAACCCTTTGGTCCTCAGGGAGATACTTCAGGTTTTGAATTCCCACAATTGTGGGCTGCTGTGCCGGGGATGGGGTTTATGGAGAGATTGTGTCCCAGCCTCTCCTACTTGCTTTCATGGGGGCCTTCTCTCATTCACCTGATGTGTAGGAGTTGCTCAGCCAGTTTTTAGGTTTTTTTTCAGAGGGAGTTGTTCCATATGTACTGTAGATTCAGGGTGTCCATGGGAAGAGGTGAGTTTAGGTTCCTCCTATGTTGCCATCTTGAACCAGAAGGCAAGCATTCATTTTTATGGTCTGGTCATGATTAGCCCAGCCAGGTAATTATATATTTTTGCTCCCCATTGCATCCTTAGCTGTATTATGCCGAATACAACTTCTGGTGAATAAATGATGAATAATATTTCTCTGAATAAATCCCCAGAAATGGAATTTTATAGCAGCTTATTTAATTGAAATATAAGATACTAGTGTATTTAATATGTAGAAGACATCAAAGAAAAATGAAACAATGGATTAGAGTTTTCGGGGTAACATAAAAATGTGCCTGTTGATCTACACTATATATCAACAGCACCGTCAACTGATACTTCTGAAGATTTACCATGTGATGGGCTGGATACTCTGATGGTATAGGAAATGAGGCACTCTTCCTGCTCCAAAAAGTTTAAAATGTTGGGTAGGGGGTTAAGAAATACATATATGAGAACCAACCACTGTTTTGCAAGGCAACAGATAATATTAAATAAATGGTATAAAGAGTATCTTCCTCAGTAATTCAGAGGAGTGCAGCATGATCCAGCTTAGCAGATATTGTCAAACAGTTTTACAAAGAGGCTGCACTTCCACTAGTATTAACTCTTTCTTTTATTTCAGTCATTCTGGTGGTATGGGACGGTATCGCATTATTGTTTTAGTTGGCACTTCTTTGACAACCAATGAAGTTGAGCAACTTTGTCTATTTTTAATCAGCCAGTTGGATATCCTCTTATATGGAGTGTCTGTTCAAATCTTTTACCCATTTTTGATCTTGGGATTTTTTTGGTCTTTTCCATATTGATTTGTAAGAGTTCTTTATATATTCATTTTATGAGTACTTTGTCGGATATATGTGCTGCAAATATCTTTTCCCACTGTGGCTTGCCCTTTCGTTCTCTCTCTTTTTGTAAAATTTTTATTGAAAAATAGTTGATTTACAATGTTGTGTTAAGTTCTGCTGTTCAACAAAGTGATTCAGTTATATGCTCTTTCATTCTCTTAATGGTGTATTTTGATGAGCAGACATCTTAGTTTTAATTTAGTCCAAGTTATAATTTTAAAACTGGTTAATAATTTTTTTGTCCTATTAATAAATCTTTCTGAAGTTCATAAAGCTATTTTTATATGTATTTTTCTAATATCTATATTATATTGCATTTGGACCTACTATGTTTCAGGATTTTATTTTTGTGTATGGTGAGAGGTAGGGTCAAGATCCATTTTTTACCCAAATGGAAATAAAATTGATCATCACCATTTATTGAAAAGGCCATCTTTACTGTACGTACTCTCCTAGTCATCAGTGACAGAATATATGTAGTTCTATTTTTTATTCTTTTCCATTTTTCCTTGTTTATTCTAGGGCCAATATCACACTAATTGCTATAGCTTTGTGATTGGTTTTGACATCTACTAGTATAAGTCTTCCTGCTCTGTTTAGTTTAAGGAATCACCTTGTGTTTTCTCTCTCTGTTTGTAATATTCAGTCTTCTAATTTATGAACATGTTGCATCCTTCCATTTATTTAGGACTTCTTCAATTTCTATCAACAATATTCCTTAGTTTTTAGATTTTCGTTGCAATTAGATAATACACAATTTGATGTTTAGCTTTTACTTTTTGGGTCCAAGGGCTGGCAAATCTTAGAAATACCTGTAGAATTTTTAAATAATATGGAAATCCAGATCCTACCTCAGAAATACTGCAGCAGGATCTCTGGCAGCAGGGCTCTGGAGTCTAAAAAGCCTTCCAGATTTCACAATACTTTTGGTGGAAGTGTAAAAATTAGTGAGTTTTTTTTGCAAAATAATTTGGCAAATTTTATTGCATTAAATAGTCATACCTGTTGAGCTTGCACTTATATATCTAGGAAGTTAACTTATATGAATTATTTGTGCACATTTATAAATACCCATATAAACGAATGTTTATTACAGCATAGTTTGTAAAGGGAAAAGATAGCAAACTCCCTCAGTTTCTGTCAGTGGAAGAGGTATGCTACTCACATATAGTGGAATACTAGGCAGCTGTGGAAAGTGAGGAACTAGATTTATAAATACTGAAGTGGAAAGATATCTAAGATAGTTGAAATTTTAAAATATCAAGAAGCAGGAAATTATGTAAAATAAGCCAGTAGGTACATACATATGCATGCACACATTACACACAAATGTGCACACACATAAAGGCAGTCACATGACTGTATCCTCTGGGGAATCTGAATCTTTCCTGCTTCCCATCATCCCTCTCTCCTTAAGTTCTATAACTGAGCAGTAGTGCAGTCAGTGATTCAGAGTCAAAGTACATGAAACCCAGGATGATTCTAAGTGGAAATAGTTGGGGGTTTTGCCTGTGAAGTAGTCAGTGCTGGCAGGCAGGAGTCCAGTGGCATGAATTCCTAAGAGTTTGTGAGGGAAATGATAGTTCATTGTATGTTCATGTGGCGGTAGGTTGAGAACAAAAAATCCTTTTAAAATTTTACGTATTTCTCTATTTCTGTTTGTGATAAGTAGGCATGCTTATATTACATAAACTTTTTTGTTTTTTCCATGTTAATGTTTTTTAAGTATATCATTCAGTGGCATTAAGTACATTAAAATAGTGTGCAACCATTACCACTATCCATCTCTAGAACTTTTTCATCATCCCAAACAGAAACTCTGTACTCATTAAACAATAACTTGCCATTTCTCTCTGCCCTCAGACCATGGTAACCTCTATTTTACTTTCTGTCTCTATGAATTTGCTTATTCTAGGTCCCTCATACAACGTTAGAATCGTACAATATTTGTCCCTTGGTGTCTGACTTCTTTCACTTAGCATAATGTTGTTTAGGTTAAGCCATGTTGTAGCATGTACAGAAACATTTAAAAATATTTAAAAGATCATAAATGTGGTGACAAAAATTCCCAAGTTCATTTTGGTATATGACCACGTTGGGTACCACTGGATGACATGACTTTCCGAAGTATGACTGTTGCTGTCACTTGAGTCCTTTTGCCCTCCAGGCTCCTACCTGAGGCCAATAACCTTCCCAAAGGTCCAGCTTAGAGATCAGTTCCTCCAGGAAGTCTTCCTAGACATTCCAGCCAGAAATCTTTTCCATTATCTGCATGTTTTAAACTATGCCCACTGTCATATTTTAATCCATCTACAGAATTTAAAATTTGGAGCCAGAATTTACAAAGTTTGAGATTCCTACAACCATTCCCCCCCCACCCCACCCCCCAATATCAGGATATCTGGCTTCTCTTGAAAGCTGGAAAACCTGACACCCTGAGCCAGCATTCCTTCGTGGCAACAACTGGGTAGAGCTGAGAAGCAGCTGTCAGCTTCATAGAGCCCTGCTCTCTTCTGACCATCCGCACCTCTTCCCTCCGAGGATAAATGCCTAGGGCTGATTACAGTATACTTTTTTGCATGTTTTCCTTCTAGTGTAGAAAAACTTTTCAGAACTGTCACTATCAAATCAGAATAAGGTTTTGTTGTTGTTGTTTTTAAATGAGAGGGCCCTGGGATTTCTATAATAGGCCTGAATCCCTCACCCACTTATATTACTTACTGGCCCCTGTTGTCATTTGAGTTTGTAACCTTCGGTGAACTGAACTCTGGGCATTGGTGTGCAGAGCACATCTCTCTTGCCCTTCTATGAATTTCTCGCAGTACGTAGAAAGCACTCCGTGAATGGTTATAAATGACCATCATGTGTCATGCTTAATTTTTATAGCAATTTTAAGGCTCAATTTCTGAAACTGTTTTAGACGTTATGCACTTCCCCCCAGCTTTGCTCTTCTTTTTTTCCATCTGTGAAACTCCCACCTGTTCCTCAGTACAGATTAAATGTTACATTCTCCTAGGAATCTTCCCGAAGCACTCATCTCCCGGGTGACCCCTGCACCCAAAGCCTCCAGCTCATCCTGCTCCGTACCTTTCAAGTCCAAATCACCCAACGCTGCCTTTATCTCAGCAGCCCACCCTGACTCCACCCGGGGAAACATGAACTTCTCAGGACCCGGACCCTGTCAGCACCTTGCACCGGGCTGGGTGTACAGTGGGTCTTCAGTACATGTTGAAAGGTGACATGTCAAAGGGAACTATTTTTTCAGCATCTCATTTTCTTTAAAGCTTGTTGTTGATGTCAGGCTGTTTGGAGCAGTCTGTTGTTTTTCCTGATTCCTGCATTTCCCTTTGTTTTTCATGGAACACGTAGCACTGATTTCCTGTAAGGCTTTGCAAATAAATATCAAGGTCAGGGGCTGGAAGCCTTGCTGGAGCTCTCGTGGCACCTTTTGATTCCACTGGACCAAGAAATGCTTTCAACCCCAGAGGGCAGAAGTTTTTCAAAACAAGACTGTTCTACTAAGGGCGTGTGCTTCCTCTATCAGCGCAGGCCCCCGCCTGCTTGCATTTTAACTACTTTGAGAAGAATGGAAGTTCTGCAAAACCTTTGGTATTTTTGAACCACTGAGTAGGCTAGGTGATGGGGCCTGCGGTGATTTCTCAGTGAGAGGTTGGTACAGACAGGAACATGGGGGGAGGCAGTGAAAGAGGCCCTTTCTGAAGAGCCAGCGGAGGGGCAGGGCCCCCTCCGCTCAGAGCCCCCTCTCCCCTTCCTCCTCCGCCCCGGGGGCTGTCTGGACGCGTGCTCACCGGGACTTTGATCCCTGCAACTTCAGGGGGCCCCTGTCCAGGCCTCCTGCACATCAGGGCTGGGGCACGTACGGGGGGGATCCTGTTCAGTGGTTTCATTCTTTTTAACGTCCAAGTTGATACAACAAACCCTCCCTCCCTCCTCCTTCACACACTGTCTTGGTTTTCCTTCCTTTCTTTCCTTTCTTTTCTTCTCTTCCTCCTCAGCACTTTGCCGTCCATCTGAGATGGGTGGCGTGCTTGTATACAGGGAAGTGCAAGGAACACAGTCAAAGGGGTTTTGCATTGAAGGGCCTTGGAGCGGCCTCTGGGTGCCTGTTTCCTCTCCGAGGATGCAGCGTCCCTTAAAGGAAGGTGCAAGGAGTGAGTGTTTGGGGGGACCCTCGTCCTCCTGGAGATACTGTTACCCGAAAACTAGGTTTGCCTCTTGGGGGGTGTCGAGCCAATAGACACAACCAAGCCAAAGATGGGGAGAAGGAAGGACTTATTATTCCTTGCAGCCAGTAAGGAGAACCTTAGGGGTCTTTCCCAAAGCAGTGTCTCCCCAGTAGCAAAACTGGGGAGCTTTTAAGCTAAGGGTCCATGTATATTCATGAAGGGGCTTGAGCAGAGGAGAATTCAGCAAAAAATTGGGACAAAGGTCAACAGAATCCGAACTTGAGTTGATTGAAGTCAGGAGGGTCAACCTCATCATTCTGTCCTCCCCTGGGTGGGGACCTTACACCCTGCAGAACTCAAAGATCTATTATTCTGTGTACCCCCTGAGGATGCACGAGGACTCTGCTTTGTCACTGCACTATTGTTCGGCGGCCTTTTCTCTCTTCCTGCATTTCTTTGTTCCCTAAAGCTCATTGATTACTGAGACCTGTTCAAGGGCCAGCATGTGGCCAGGCTTAGATCACAAAATGCTGAGGCCAACATGGCTCCTCTTATGTCAAGAAAGCCATTCCTGGTTCTCTTTCTTCGGGGGCCCCATAACCTATCGGCTTACAACCCTACAAAGGTCCCGTCCCCTGCCCCCTGCCCCCCAGCCCACCTCCAGGTTATGGTTTTGCAGGGTGATAGGAAGGGACTTCACAGGAAGGGTTTAGCTTCTTTAAAAACACCTTCAGCCAGCCCCCCTTCCCCCAGTTTGAAATGGAAAAGTGCCACTTTCCCAATTACACGTAAAGGGCTTCAGCCTGACTGCTGCACTTTCGAGAACCATCCGGGAAACTGGGTTGCTATTCTTGCCCCTTGATAATTCACTGCAACACACGCACACGCACGCACACACACACACACACACACACACACACATTCAATGATATATATAATTAGTCCCAAAGACAGCAAAGCCTTCCAGGTCTGAGTTCGAGAGAAGATTTAGAATGAACCAACACCTTCCCCTCAGCTATAATCCTCTGACTTAATTATACACAACTTGGTACCTGGCTGGATCCAGCCGGATCCTATCCAGTGTTGGGTGGAGGAGGGGCACAGCAAGAGAACCTTGGAAACCTGCCCCACACACTCAGGACTAGCTCTGCCTCTGGGACACCTGCGAAATGGGTTCCATGTTTCTATCCCCAGGGCTGCCCTAGGACAGACCCTCCTTACATCTCACTTGAGTTATTGCAGCCGGCAGTTATTAAATATTTCTCTCTCTCATTAGTCTGGAAGAGGATGAGGAGCCTAGGTTTAGGGGCCTATCAGCATCTTATTCTTTTATCTCATCTAGGTCAATGAAAATGTCATCCCCTCAGTGAGACCTGTTTCCCCAGCCAACATTCATTGCTGTCCCCTGTGGGCTTCCATCATAAGTTAAAATTCTTTGCAACACTTGTCCCCCTAGATTTCCAGTGTCCTGGCCATCCAGTGAGGCCCTCGTCACATCTGCCTTTTCTCACATTCTCTCTGTTTCCCCACTAGATGGCCAACCCCCTGGGGACACCCCTGACACCAGGCAGAACTCTTCACTCACAGGAGGAACTCCCTAGATGCTTGAATGGAATCGAGTTGGGGGCCATAAGGATTTCCGGGGCCTAGGCATGGCCAACCGGGAATCGGAATGGCTTGGAAGGGAAAGGCCGGGAGCTGGGAACTCACATTCCACACATGGCCCAGCCTTGCTGGGAGTTGCCTTGAATGGAGGTCTTTCTCATACCTGGTTGGCCCAAAGCAACGGCTCTTTACCTTGACTGCTGCTCAAGCCCCAACCTAGACAAATTCAATTAGAATCTGTAGAGAGGGGCTCAGGGAGTTTTCTAAGACCCCAGGTGATTTCAACGGGCAGCCCATTGAGGACCACTGGCAGAAGGGTATGAGAGCTTGAGGGGGCCTCCTTTCTTAGGCAGTTACCCAGAGGTCCCTGCAGAGTCCTGCCCAACGGGGTGGCAGACGGAGGGAGGAGGTGGGGTGAGTCGGGGGACAGCACCAACGTGGGAAACACGAGGTAGCTCATCTCCTTTCCCACCTGTCACCTCTGGGTCCTGGGGCTTTATGTCAAGCCACGAGAGAAGGTGGAACAGGCCACAGGAGTGCTGGGAGCAGCAGAGAGGAGGGAAGGAAGCCCATTTTCAGGATGGTCGGTCTAGCTATGGTCCCAGGCAGCAAACTCCCCCAGTCAAACCAGCCCACAAACCCGGCCCAGAACCACCAGGCGGTGTGTAGCTGCACACGCACTGGCTCTGGGCACACTTGGTCCCCCCATCAGAGAGTTCTCTCGGAAGGGCTTTCCTCTGGCAGAGCATCCGCTTTTCTTCTGTTGCCAATAAAAATCCCCGGCGCTGTTCTTTCTCCTTCGCTTCCGCCTATTGCTTCTGACAGAGTTTGCCAGTTAGCTGAGGTCAGGATTTCCTTTTTACAAACAACCTGCTTTCAGTCAGTGGAGCCAAAGGTTTCCTAAATTACAAACCCTTTCATTTCTTCTGCCACAAGCTCGCCTGTCAGTTTGGATAATTGCACAGAACGGAGAGAAATGGAAACGTTTCTGAGAGACACTGAAAGAAAGAAGTGCTATTGCTAACTGTCTCCTTTTGGATTGTCAAAAAACCATCCTGAGTGGGATCGACAGGGCGACGTGAGTCAGCTGAAGCTTCTGTAGCTGCAGAAAGAGTATCGGGGATCCCAGGGTCTGGAAGGAAATTTCTTACGGGTCTTAAATGAAGACACGCTGTCTGCGGCAGCATCTCCACATTCTCTTAAGCAAATGGCTTCCTTTATAGTCACTTGAATTGGGGAACATCCAAGCCCTATTCAGATGTTTTGAAAAGCAACTTTTAAAAGTTATTACAGAATGCATGTGCATTGGACACGTGTAAATGCTGATTGGAAGACAAATTTTAAACCAATCTCTGGAAGGATGACATAGAATTGAGGTGCTGAGGTTTACAACCCAAAGCATTCAGACGTCATTGGACAGTTATACTAACTGTGGGCAGATGCCAAATACACCTTGAAAATGGAAAGCCCTGGTGTGGAGCCATGGAGCACGGGGCAAAGCCAGCTTCTATTGACCTGAGAGCCCATGATCTTTTCATGATTCTCTGTTGTATCCAAGAGTCGCCTGGGGTTATGACTCTGCCTGATTTGGCTGTGACCTCTTGGACAGAGCACTTAACCTGAGTTTTGTAATCTGTAAAATAAAAGGGGCTCCGCTAGACACTACTTAGGGCTAACATCTAAGTCTAGTTTAATGCGGAATCATGGCCCCAGTGAAGGGTCCCAGGCTGTTTGTGTTATAATGCAGGATGCTGAATGCAACCTCTGTTTCTGTCCTCTTCCTTGTCTTTCTCCCGTGAAAGGGGAATAGCCGTGCTCGTGGGTAATAAAAGCACTAAGCCTGAAGTTTTACTTGGAGGTGAAGGACAGTTCACGCCCTCACCCCTCCCTCTCCTGGCCACTCTGACCCACACTCCCTGCGCTCCTATAGTCCTGTGGCCTTTCTTCCCTTCTCATCTTCCCTCTCGCCCTCTCTCCTGTGCTCCCCTTCTCCCCACTCTGCTCAAGGCAACTCTAGCTGGCAGGGCTCAGCTTCTGGGCGGCATTTCCCGCCTGCCCAGGCTGCCCTGCTCTCCCCACCTCTCACGCCATCAGGACCACTCACGGAAGCCTCCTTTATGATTGTGATTCTTTTTTAATAGCCACCATCCCAGTGCTTGAGGTCAGAAACTAGATGGTCTGGTCTTTTTCATCCTGTTTCCTAGACTAGGCCAGAAAAATGCAGTCCCCTTGTAAATGGTCTGTGCTGTCAAAGAGCTGGTTCTTTAGTTGGGGAGAAAAAAAAAAGTCTGAATACTTAGCCAGCATAGTAATGGGCAGCATTAAAAAATATGCCAAGCAGTGTCCCAAGCACTTTACACATATTAACTTACTTGGTCCTCATAATAACGGTCTGAAGTAGGTATTATTGTTATCCCCTTTTTACAGATGAGGAAACTAAGGCACCGGGAAGTTAAACAACTTGGCTAACTAAAATGGGAAGCTGGGATTCGAACCCAGGCAGTCTGCCTGCAGAAGCCAGGCTCTTAACCACTAGGTGTACTATCTCAAAGTGGTGAGGAGACCCCTTACGCTGGGGCTGTCCAGACTCCTCTTGTGTCTCACTGCTCCCCCCATTCAACCCATTAGCCAAGTGCTGTCCTTGCTGTCACTGAAAATAAATCCAGGTGTCCTTTTCCCCATCCTAATCTGAATCTGGCTGTTGTTCTCCTGGACTGCCCTACTAGCCTGATGACTCGTTTCCCCACTTCTTCTCTCACCCTTCTTTAGCCCATCCTCCACCCAGCAGCCAGAGTGGTCATTCCAAAGAGTGTGTCAGATTGGGTCACAACACTGTGTAGACCCCCTCAGCGGCCATTTAGAATAGCATCCAAATCCCTCACCAAGACTTTCCCCGTCTCCATTCCTTTCCCAGATCATGTCTTCTTGGACCCGTGAGTGTGATTTTCACTGCTAAAACACAATAAATAGAAGTCTTCTCCTCTGAGGACCTTTGCCTATATCTTCTGCCCTTCATCTTCACATGCTGCCTGCTTCTTAGCAATTGGTCTCAGTTCTGTCCATCCTTTCCAGGGAATCCCTGTCACCTACCCATATTCCCTGTTTTAACTTTCTGCACAGAATGTTTCCAACTGAATGTATCTTATTCACTCATTCATTCAGTAATTCATTTGTCTGTTCCCACCTACTCTGATGTAAACTCCATCCTCATGAGCTCCTATCCTCAGCGTCTCGGACAGTGGTGGGGGCATGGCGAGCCTTTATTTAAGGGAATAGTCTGAACGGCCAGTAAGACCATGGACACTGGGTGAGAGAAGCTCAAACTGTGTGCCACGGTGGGAAAGAAGGTTCTACAGAGGTGAAGGCTCTGGAGCTGGACGCGGTTTGGGTGGATTAAAGGTGGAGGATTGATGGCCATGGGAGAGCTCTGAGCAGAGATTTGGCGGGGATGCTTACGGGCGGTTTGGCCCATTAAAGAGCCCAGTTAATATGTACTGAAGGTTTGTTCCTAAGAGTAACGAGAGACAACACTGGGAAGAAAGTAGAGGCTGTACTTGGAAACTCTAGAATGGCAGGTAGAGAAATCTGGGCTCAAATCTATGGTCGAAGGGGGAGCCCTTTAAGCATTTTGGCCAGAGGGGGGTCATGTTAGAAGTGGCGCTTTAGAAAATCCATCTTGTGAGTGTATGCTCCCCATTTTGCCTGTTTTCCATACTTTCTTCATCTGAGACCTAGAAGTCCCTCTGCTCCCCACCCCTGCCTCTCTTTACAGACAGTCCCCAAACTTTTCACTCTCGGGTTTCTGAGCATGCGCAGACACTTCATTAGCGTGTGCACGTGAAAAACGAACATCCTGGGCCTGATAAATGAGTCAGACCACTGCATGTTTGATGGTCACGTGTTTGTATGCATGAATGTTGTGTTTCTAAGATTAAATCCCAGGAGGAAGCAAGTTGTGCTGTTTTATAGCTCTTTGTCAGTGATGAATCTGGCCAAATCTTAGCGGTGTATGTTGCGGGCATTCTTTATAGATGAAGCTCGTTTCTGTTGCTGTCCCTTGGGTATTTAAGTGGCTAAAGCTAAGCTCTGGCATCCAAGACACTTGATGCTGAATTCTGTTCTACAGCAGATAAGTCTGAGCGAAGGTCTAGTTTATATAGTTTCGGAGGAAGTAAAGAGCTTTTCCATTCATCTGTTCTTACAGTGATCAAAGAAACAGCTGTAATTTTTCTAGCCCAGTCCTCTCAAGGACTGATAAAGCCATTACTGCAGTTGCTCTGTACAACTTCCTTTTGTCGGACTATGAGCTTTCTAATGCAACCAAGATCCTGCTGTTTCTTAGAACCAAGAGATGAAGAAAATACTGACAAGTCAAGGAGCTTACAGTACTTCACAAATCAGTTTTATTAATTTAAACACAAATTGAATGAAGAAAAATTCTGTACACAGTTGTGGACACAACACACCTTTATACAGTAAGGGTAAGATTAAACTTTGTCTTTTCAGTCTGCAGAGTACAAAAATGTAAAATGGAAAGGCTGAAAAATTGTCGACTTCTGTTTGCTTCAAGCAAAAGAGGAAAAACAAAATTCAATGATTAAACAATTTTGAGAAATTCACAACTGACTAATTCTAGCAGCAACATGAAACTTCAGAAAAGGATAGAGTAGCTCTTTCTTTAGCTACTTTGGGTCAAAGCTGGTGTTATTTCCCCCCCCCCCCCCCCAATATACTATTAAAGAAAATTCATCCAAAAAGTAATTTCATGACAATGGAAGGCTTTAGATGAGAGAAACTAGTGTCTAGATAAACTGATCGATCACTTTTGGAGAAACTTTATTAGGGTATTACAAAGGTGACAAATTTTATTTCCCAGGTTTATGCTTGTCATATAATACAGAATGGGGGTGAAGAGTAGCATTATTTTCTTGGTGATGACTGGGCTGTGTCCCCTGCTGGCAATGAACTTTCCTGGGAGGGTGGGGTGGGAGGTGGGAGATGAGTGTGGAGGAAAACAGAAGGAACACGAATGTAGGAAGTAATACAAAGTTTTGCTGATTTCCAGATATGTGGTAATGTCCTTCCTTAAACGAGAAAATATCATCTGAGCACATGAAAACTTTGCTAGTGTCCAATTCATGAACCATTTCATTAATAAAATATATCCATCAAATACATTCTTTCTGTGGGAAGGAGCGTTTGAATAATCTTTTTCCAGGTAGTTACATATACTACATTAGTGTTGAAAACGAAAAAGTGAGGTTTTAAGAGGGCTTTTTTTCCCCAAAATTATTTAAGACAGACACTGCTGTGTTCTTTGACCAAGGCCCTCCTAACAGCATAAAAAAAGAACTGATGGGGAAAAAAATTGGAAAACAAAATCTTATTGACACTTGACATCCATGCTTTTGGTCTTGACAACATGATCTTAAAAAAAAATCCATTATCTACATATTTATACCCAGTACTTCAAGAAGGCACTGCACGTCTGTGCATATCCTGCCTCATACTTCACTATCAAGGCATTGCTACCTTTCAATATCATTTTCCTAAACAATATGTAAAAGAATCATCCATTATTACAAATTTACACCCAAAATTCTTTCTGTACATGATTGTCTCAGTGATGTACATATTATACGTTTAAATTAGACATATTTTAAACTACTTTGCAATGTGCTAAAATTCAAAGTACTTGCTGTGTCGTGAGGCCAAAGCCTTCAGTCGCTTCTCTCTCATCATGCTACTGTCTCTTCAGTTATCTGATGTCAAAAAAGTCTGTTCGCATGAACTGTGTGGTTCCTGAATTATACCTCGATAAAGCTGTGTTTGTTTTTTTTTTAAAAGTCTGTTCATAAATAAGTAGAGATGTACAGATGACCCTGGGTATGAGACACCATAAAAGTAAACCTTTACAAGAAAATCCCCCCACTGGTAATCAGGAAACCCATTTCAGTCTTTGTTGTGCAATCAAGTTTGCTGTATTGGAGAAGCTGTTTAGGTCACACTGAAGATGCTAAAAACGTAAAGCGTCTGCAGGTCCTTTCTTCACAGGTTCGAACCATGTAGTTAATGTGGCCAAGACACGTTACACTGTGCTAGAACATTCTCATGGCTTATTTGCATTGGATTCACAGTACTAGAGTCAACAGCTGTTCTGAAGAAAGGGATGTGGTCCTTCATTTACCACAAGGGCAGAGGCGAGGACCCACAGCAGCTGGGCATCAAAACGTTGAAATCGCTAGTTTGGAGTCTGGCGCTGACTCGGGACTCAGCCTGCTAGATGTGTCCCTGGTCACAGGGCGGTTGTGTGGTTTCAAAGTGCTAGGGGGCTGTTACAGGTACTCCAGTTCCAAGGCATGATGTAGGGCCATGAGGTCCGAGTGACTGGAAACCCTCCAGAAGGGCATGGCGTGCTGCAAAGGGGCAGACAATGTGGTGAGGACAGAGAACATTTCCAGTACAGGCCTTGAAAGGCTGCTTTGGCAATCCACCATGCTGCCCACCCCCCTTTATTCAGTACCGTGAAAACTGCCAGTTAAGGTCTCAACATCACATCTGTTTAAAACACAAATTCAAACTTAATCCTCCCCTAAGAATACTGGACTGCATTTAAAAATGTAATTCAGGAGTCTGTTTCTTTTAAGAAGGTGATGGGTATTTCTTAAGCAGACCTACACTGCGACTTGAATGCCGATTTCAAGCTTCAAATAAAATCCAGTAGCTATGAACAAAACCTTGTCAAACATTTGCCTTTCAAAATCTGGATCCAGTGCATTTTTCATGCTGCAAGTTTAAGCGGTTTTCCTTAGTTGGTAGTATTTTACATTTTGCAAAACTTAATTTTACTCCTGTAAGAAGCAACTTTTTTTTTTTTTTCGTTTTTTGCATTGACCCTGAAACAGCTTTACCATATGGGAAATTTTAAATGAACATCTAAGATAGTTTTTTGGATTTTTTGGTGGTAGTTTAAAACATCTAGAAATCTAGCTTAAATGATGGGAATGTTTGTGGAACACCTGAATTAACCAGAGACAAGAAAAGCAGGCCAAAAAAAAAAAAAAAAGAGGTTACATCGTCCATGAGGGATAAAAACATGATTATAAACTTTACGGTTCAAAAAGCACTGTACTAAGTATTTATGTATCAGCAAAATCTTTTTCTTGATAAGAGAAAGATAATCATCACACTTCAGAGAACAAAATTCTATTAAGCCCACAGAAAACATTTCGGTTTTTTTCTACACAAAAAATAACGTGAAGGCCTGAGTATAATTTGCAATTATAGGTCTAGGGAATTTTTAAACAATTCACACTATTAGGAGAATATGGCATGAAAGCAAACAGAATTTAGAACTGAGGAGTTTTTTGGGGGGACTATCTGTAAGTGACAATAGGAGCTACTAACTATTCTGGTGCAGATCACATAGCTGTTATTCTGGGGATGCAAACTATTGTTACTTATTAACAATGTCTTTGTTTCAAGTAATCTGCTAAAGACATATACCACAGTTCAATATCATATGTAGACCTTTCTGGATTCTATACTATTTTGGAGTATCTCTATTTTTGTTATCCTTCAATAACTGTCCAGAACCAAGTACTAGAGATTTCTTTTCAAAAATTTAGGATGTTCCACTTGGCAATTTTAGATCATAAAAGTAGACTGTACTATTTTGCATTCATTCATTAGTGATTTTTCATGTTCACAGGCACGGTGTAGAAGACATCCCCGGCCCACCCTCTCACAGTCTGTGGGTGAGTAGCAGAAATGAACAACAATCATGAATGTTCACCTAAAAGGAGGAGGAGTGGGTAATTCCCTTTGCCTGGGGAACTGGGAGAGACACTGGTAAGTGGAGGTAATAGTTGAGCTAGTTCTGAAAGGCTGATCATTCAGAAGAGCACTGTAATGTCTCTGTGCGTGTGAAGGGGGCTGGGGCAGAGGATACAGGAGAAGTTCATTGTTAGAATACTGGCTGTGTGAGAGAAAGACATGGCTGTGACATTACTGGCTGTAGGAGCCAAGTGGTGCAGGACCTGGTTAGCCCTGTTAAAGAGTTTATTAAAAATAATGATAGTTATGATTAACATTTAATAGTGACTCATTCTAAGAAGACTGAGTCTAGCAGAGAGAACAGGGGACTCAAACATGTGTTAACAAATAATTAGAACTAATATTGCAAAATAACATTTTCCCTAACTAAGCACATACTGATGTGACGCTTTTATGGATCTACAAGAGCTTCCCAGGGCAACTGGGTACAAAGTAAACAATTTTTTTTCCTGAATCAATGCTTAGTGTGGAACAAATATTTCTTATATGAAGACAAAGAGGAAAAGAAAAGAAGGTTCTAGAATGAGGAGACCTAGGTTATACTCTCAACCCTGACTTTTGTCATGATTCAGTCATGTTACTAATCTCCCTGGAGCCCCAGTTTGTTTATTTGTAAAATAAGGGTTTAGGGGAAATGACTCAGGGTTGCTTCTAGGTTTAATAAAGTCTATAAACTTTTTCATTAAAATATTCTATTACTTGTACAGCTCTGTAGCTACAGCAGATTTGTAAAGTAATATACATACATATCATAGGATCCTACTGCCAAGAACCGGCAGGCAAGACATATCTGCTGAAACTATTTCATTACAGTGTAAGGCAGTGTGGGACTAAGAATCAAATTGACCTTGCCAGAGCAATGAGGTAAGAAAAATAAGTAAAAGCATCAGAATTGGAAAGGGAGAAGTAAAACTATTTGCAGATGACATGATTTTATATATAGAAAATCCTAAAGATTCCAAGAAAAAAACTGTTAGGTCTAATCAATGAATTCAGTAAAGTTGCAGGATACAAAAATCAGCATTTTTATACACTAAGAACAAATGATCTGATAATAAAGAAAGTGATTCCATTTACAATAAGCATCAAAAACAATAAAAAGGTGAAGGATTTCTACACTGAAAATTATAAGACATGGATGAAAGAAATTGAAGAAGACACAAATAATAAATGGAAAGGTATCTCATGTTCATGGATTAGAAGAATTAATATTGTTAAAATGCCATCTACAGATTCAATGTGATCTCTATCAAAATTCCAACAGTGTTTTTTTTACAGAAGTAGAAAAAACAATCCTAAAATGTATACGGAACTAAAAGACCCCAAATTGCCAAAGCAATCCTGAGAAAGAACAAAGTGGGAGGTATCACACTTCCTGATTTCAAGCTATATTATAAAGGTATGGTAATCAAAACAGTATGGTACGGGCATGAAAACAGACACATGGAAAATGGAACAGAATCAAGAGCCCAGAAATAAACCCATGTATATATGCTAAACTAATATTTTACAAGGGAGCCAAGAATACTCAATGGAGAAAAGACAGTCTCTTCAATAAATGTTGCTGGGAATACTGGCTATTCACATGTATAAGAATGCAACAGTTAACTTGAAAAGGACTAAAGACTTAAATGTAAGACCAGAAACCATAAAACTCCTATAAGAAAACACTGAAAAAAATGTTTGGCTCCTTGACATCAGCCTTGGCAATTATTTTTTGGATATGACACCTAAAGCACAAGCAACAAAATAAAAAATAAACATGTGGACTATATCAAACTAAAAAGCTTTTGCACAGCAAAAGATACAATTGACAAAATGAAAAAACAACCTATGGAGTGAGAAAAAAATGTTTGTAAGCCATATATCTGATGAGGGGTTAATATCATACAACTCAATAGCAAAATAAATAATCCAATTTAAAAATTGGACAGAGGACCTGAATAGACATTTTTGTAAAGAAGATATACAGATGATCAACAGGTACATGAAGAGGTGCTCACCATCACTTCTCAGGGAAATGCAAATCAAAACCACAGTGAGATACCAGCTCACGCCTGTTAGAATGGCCTTCATCAAAAAGGTAAGAGGTAACAAATGCTGATGAGGATGTAGGGAAAAGGGAACCCTTACGCACTGTTGGTCAGAATGTAAACTGGTACAACCCCTATGGAAAAGAGTATGGCAGTTCCTGAAAAAACTGAAAACAGAACTACCCCATGATTAGACAGTCCCACTTCTGGGTATATACATGCCCAAAGGAAATGAAAACACTATGTCAAAGAGATATCTGCACCCTCATGCTCATAGCAGCACTATTTACAATAGCCAAGACATGGAAGCAACCAAAGTGTCCACTGACAGATGAATGGATAAAGGCATTGTGAATTATACACAATTGAATATTATTCAGCCATAAAAAGAAGGAAATCCTGCCATTTGGGACAACATGGATGGACACTGAGGGCATTATGCTAAGTGAAATAAGTCACACAAAGGCAAATATTGTATGATCTCACTTATGTGTGGAATCTAAAAAAAACCAAAAAAACCAGAAGTCATGGAAAAGGAGATTAGATTTGTGGTTACCAGAGGCAAAGGGTGGGGGAGGGGAAATTGGATGAAGGTGGCCAAAAGATACACATTTCCAGTTATAAGATAAAAAAGTACTGGGGCTGTAACATACAACATGATGACTATAGTTAACACTGCTGTATGATATATGTGAAAGCTAAGAGTAGTAGATCCTAAGAGTTCTCATCACAAGAAAAAAATTTTTTTTGTATCTATAGGAGATGATGGATGTCAATGAAACTTACTGTGGTAATTATTTCACAGTATATGTTTCACAGTATATGTAAGTCAAGTCATTAGGCTGTACATCTTAAACTTATACAGTGCTGAATGTCAATTATATCTCAAGAAAACAAAGAATCAAAATGATAAATTCAGAGAGAAGAGAGAGCTCAGCTGTAAGCTGGAGAGGGTAAATCGGGCCTGTATTGAATTTGAGAAATGGGCAAATTTGGTTAGGTAGATGGAGAGGGATGGGACTCCCAGTCAGGAGATGGTATGTGACAAAGGTGGGATGCACAGAGTATTTAGTGTGGAGGAGATGGTGCTGGAATGGTGTGTTCATAACAAACACTAATAAGAAAGGAGATATTTTTTCCAGGTAGAAGTATGTTAAGCAATTTAATGAGGCACTAAAGGAAGGATGGATTGGAGGTGTGGCTGGCTGGTAGCAGAGAAACTAGGCAAAGGAACAGTGGAAATGGAGTGGGTGCAACGGATGGGAGACACACTGTAAAGAGAGAGTTCTTGCTAATGGGTGATGGGCTGGAGGTAGAGAACACCAAAGCAAATCTGAGTGGGCGAACTGTTTGGGACAGTAGAATTCATCTGCTGATATGCAGGTGGATGAAATGGGATACCTACATGGAGAGAGTCCATCAGGTAACTAGAGCCATGGGACTAAAACACTGCTAAACCACAAATCTTAACAATAGTGATAGCCTAAACTGATGTGTATATGATTAGTTTATCAAGATTAGCATATATTGAGAGAAGTGGGCACCAAGACCTAAATCTTGGGAAGTAGCACACGTTTTGGGGTCATTAGAACCAAAATATTCCCTAATGGTAAAATAATGACACATCCTTTGTTCCTCTTGCCCACGTGTGCAGCTTTCCAAATCCCCTTCTGCCAACTTTCCTCCTTGTCTGGTATTTTGCATTTATCCCTTCTGGGTATACATAAGATCAGTAATATAAAAAGCTGGGTGTGTGGACACATGTAATTTGAATATTGCTGAATTATTAAAAATGTATTAAGAAAATGTTTCAAAACCATAAAAGCACATAACCTTTGCCCCAGGTATTGCACTTCTAGGAATTAATCCCACAGATATACTTGCCCACGCATGAACCATGTAAAGACCACTCACTGCAGAACTGTTTGTAATAATAAACACTGGAAACCACTGAAATGTTAAGCCCCAGGGGACTCGTTAAATTACAACATATCAAGGTAATGGAATTGTGATGTGGCCATTTATAAGAATTAGAGATGCAGAGCTCCATATACTGATATGGAATAACTACCAGGATATATATTAAGTGAAAAAAGCAGGTACGGAAAAAAAAGTGTATAGTTACCATTTGTATAAAAAATAAAGAACAGATCTGTGCTTTCCTATGCATATATTATCTCTAGAAGATTTGCATATGGAGGTACAAATACTTCTCAAATTGTAAATAGAGATTCTGAGAACTCATGAAGCTTACTGCACAGCTTTGCTCTTTGACTATTTGTATATCTGCGTCCCCTCTGGACAGGAGTGAGCTCTTAAAGAATAAAGATGAAATCCAGTTTAAGACCTGGCATACAGTATGTGCTCATTAAGTTAAACGAATGTAATGGCTTTAGAATAATAAAATTCTGTACTCAGTAATCCCTATGTCTCACTTAAAGAAAACTAAAAGCAAAAACTTGCATTAAAAATGTCTTTTTTTTTTTAAACAAAAGAAGCCCTTATTTTTCTCCTAAATAAACTCACAATCAAGCATTATTAAGCAGATTCTCAGCTTCATCTTGGTTTTCAGCAAGTTTTGGAATGCACATTGAAAAATGGACATTTTTTGATGAAGCGTTTGTCATTATGCGGAATAATGGTGCTTGCCATCCCCCATTCCCTCCATGTTATTCACAAGAGATTCATTTTAAGTAGTTCTCTGAAAAGTAAATAAAGTCAGAGTTATAAAACGAGGCTGTTTTTACTCTAGAAACCAAAACTGCTGTCAGTGTGCAGAAGACTATTATTTACATTTTGATTTTGTTTTAAATCATACATAGGCCTAATTATTTTCACTTGAGGAATGTTGTATTAGGGAAACAAAAAATTTTATGGTAAAAAAAATAAATAAGCATGGCAGATTTTGACAACAAAGACATACATCAAAGAAAGATATCCACCAGTAGTGAGATGGCTTCTCTGAATGGTCTTTCTAGGAACAAAGAGGTGCTCAGAGAAGACTCTTACAAGAGATCTTTTTAGAATTTGTCCATTTCTTCTAGGGTGAAAAAGGGAAAGCATTTCCTCTAAGATCAGGAACAAGACAAGGATGTCTAGTCTCACCACTATTATTCAACACAGTCTTGGAAGTCCTAGCCACAGCAATCACAGAAGAAAAAGAAATAAAAGGAATGCAAATTGGAAAAGAAAAAGTAAAACTGTCACTGTTTGCAGATGACATGATACTATACATAGAAAACCCTAAAGATGCTACCAGAAAACTACTAGAGCTCATTGATGAATTTGGTAAAGTTGCAGGATACAAAATTAATACACAGAAATCTCTTGCATTCCTATACTCTAACAATGAAAGGTCAGAAAGAGAAATCAAGGCAACAATCCCATTTACCATTACATCAAAAAGAATAAAATACATAGGAATAAACCTACATAAGGAGGCAAAAGACCTGTACTCAGAAAACTGTAAGATACTGATGAAAGCAATCAAAGATGACACAAACAGATGGAGAGATATACCATGTTCTTAGATTGGAAAAATCAACATTGTGAAAATGACTATACTGCCCAAAGCAATCTACAGATTCAATGCAATCCCTATCAAATTACCAATGGTATTTTTCACAGAATTAGAACAACAATTTTTACAATTTGTATGGAAACACAGAAGACCCCGAATAGCCAAAGCAATCTTTAGAAAGAAAAACGGAGCTGCAGGAATCAGGCTCCCTGACTTCAGACTATACTACAAAGCTATTATAATCAAGACAGTATGGTACTGGCACAAAAAGAGAAACACAGATCAATGGAACAAGATAGAAAGCCCAGAGATAAACCCACACAACTATGGTCCCCTAATCTGTGACAAAGGAGGCAAGAATATACAATGGAGCAGACAGTCTCTTCAATAAGGGGTGCTGGGAAAACTGGACAGCTACATGTAAAAGAATGAAGTTAGAACACTCCCTAACACCACACAAAAAAATAACTCAGAATGGATTAAAGACCTAAATGGAAGACTGGACACTATAAAACTCTTAGAGGAAAACATAGGCAGAACACTCCTGGACATAAATCGCAGCAAGATCTTTTCCGACCCACCTCCTAGAGAAATGGAAATAAAAACAAAAATAAACAAATGGGACCTAATTAAACTTAGAAGCTTTTGCACAGCAAAAGAAACCATAAACAAGATGAAAACACAACCCTCAGAATGGGAGAAAATATTTGCAAACAAAGCAACTGACAGGGCATTAATCTCCAAAATATACAAATAGCTCATGCAGCTCAATATCCAAAAAACAAACAACCCAATGAAAAAATGGGTGGAAGACCTAAATAGACATTTCTCCAAAGATGACATACAAATGGCCAACAAACATGAAAAGATGCTCAACATCACTAATTATTAGAGAAATGCAAATCAAAACTACAATGAGGTATCACCTCACACCTGTGGGAATGGCCACCATCAAAAAAATCTATAAATAATAAATGCTGGAGAGGGTGTGGACAAAAGGGAACCCTCTTGCACTGTTGGTGGGAATGTATACTGGTGCAGACACTATGGAGAACAATATGGAGGTTCCTTAAAAAACTAAAAATAGAACTACCATATGATCCAGCAATCCCACTTCTGGGAATATATCCAGAGAAAACTGTAATTTGAAAACATACATGCACCCCAACGTTCACAGCAGCACTATTTACAATAGCCAGGATATGGAAGCAACCTAAATGTCCATTCATGGAGGAACAGAAAAAGATGTGGTACATATATACAATGGAATATTAGCCATAAAAAAGAACAAAATAATGCCATTTGCAGCAACAATGGATGGACCTAGAGATTGTCACACTGAGTGAAGTCAGACAGAGAAAGACAAGTATCATATATTGCTTATATGTTGATTCTAGAAAAAGGGTACAAATGAACTTATCTACAAAACAAATAGAGTTACAGATATAGAAAACAAACTTATGGTTATCAGGGGGTAAGTGGGGGGGAGGGATAAATTGGAAGATTGGGATTGACATAAACACACTACTATATATAAGATAGATAATAACTAAGTAAGGACCTACTGTATAGCACAGGGAACTTCACTCGATATTATGTAATGGCCTATATGGGAAAAGAATGTAAAAAAGAGTGGATATATGTATATAACAGATTCACTTTCTGTACACCTGAAACTAACACAACATTGTAAATCAACTATACTCCCATAAAAATTTTGAAAAAAGAGATCTTTTTAGAATAACATCGTTTTTTAAAAAACAAAGGTATTTCTAACCTTTTCTCTTTGGTTTTTTTTTTTTAATGATATGGATTATAGAATTAGATAAAATTACTGATGAAACTCCTGGGACTGTATTGGTAAAGAGAACAAAGGTGACAGAGCAGACTTCAATTGACCATAACAAAACAGGTAACTGGCAGAATACTTACTAGTTTTCATTTCTGGGCTTAAAAAAATAACTTCCTCTAGCAAAAGAACAGAATTTAGGGAGATGAAAGACATCTATCTCTACAGGGAAGAGAGGAGGGTGTTGTACTAGATTTTTAAAAGGACACAGGAAATGAAGAGAGGTAGCTAAATGGTTAAAATTGATTTAGAAGAAATGCAAAATGTTTTGATTTTGCAAAACATTTTAGTGCCCAAACTTGCAGAACTTCACTGGTTCACTGTTAGTTTTATTTAGTAATCTGAAATGCTTGTGAACCAAATTATACACTAGAATTAACGATTTATTTTTAAAATTTTAATCATGAGTGTCAAAATGGGAGAAAGAGAACACTTCACATAGTTCTATCTACCTCCCAAAAGGAAAGAAACAAACATTGCACACTATATTCTAACAATTAAAAAAAAGCATTAAAATTCTTTTTTTGTAAATCAAATCATATTTAAGATATGTAAGTAAAGTCTGTAATTTGAAGGAACTTTGTACTGAATCTCACAGATATAATTGGCTTCAAATCCTAGTTTGGTGACTTTCTAGCTGTGTGAGCTTGGCCAAAGTATTCACCTTCCTGTGCCGCAGTTTCCTCATCTATAAAAGAGGTCTAAGGGCTCCTGCCTCATAGAATTGTTGTGAGGATTTAATGAGATAATGGATAGGAAGTGCCTGAAAGAGGTTCTGGGACATAATAAGGGCTTTATAACTGATAGTAAGGATAACCATCTCTCTATTTCTTTAGCTTGAATTTTTAGAGTTTTTAAAATGAGATATTGCTAAATTATAGTCTTCCCCTAAATTAAATATTTCCCTTAAGTTAAATATTAAATATTCTCTATTTCTATGTAGAACCCCACACATTAAATATACTCATTATTTACTGTGAACTATTAGATCCTTGTCTCTTAACTCATGCACTAAGTACTGCTGTTTAAATACTAGTTAACCTAGAAAGGCTAGACAGACTGTAAGAAAGGAATGGTCAATTTGTCACTCAGGATGATAGATCTATGACATCTGAATCATATGCACAATTATTAGGAATCTGACTATTTCTGAAAAATCTGTACACTTTACAAACACACATTAAAGTTCTTACAACTCCTGGTTACAGTTTCATTAGAGTTCCCATGCTGGTAGCTCTCAAGGTGCAAAGAGTTCCTTTGTAACAGAGAGTACTGGACTGATTACATACACTTATCCCATGAAATCAGAACAGAAAGTTGAAGCTACAAGTATTCATTTGCAGTCAAAAAAATTTAAAGAGGATGGTCGTCATAGGCAGCTGCCTAATTCTTTTCGGTATAGGTGTGTGTGTTTGTCCTGAATAGAAAGAATAACATGTCCAAAGATAAACAGTGGAAACAATTTTAACTGTTCTTCAAAGAGAGCAAATACTCTTAGTACTGTTACTACTTTCAATTCTAACATCAAATCACGAATTCCTTTACTTTTCCCATCTTGTGTTCACCACACAAATATCTAAGAAACACACTTCTTGTGTTCTTTGAATTTTAGGTCATCACTTTCAGAAACATTCTTCTGTCTACCACAAGCTAGAAAGCCACATTTTGGCAACCTTCTCTTGAAATTAAAATTTTTTGGTGAGTACTAGGTGGAGAAGGACCAGCTTGGAGGGCAGATTCACACCTTGGCCCTGGGCCATCCTGGCATGAAATGCTGCTCTTCAATTCTGTGATGCTCAGAGGTGCAAATCTATTCCATGTTCCCATAGCCACTAGGAGGTCCTGTCTGGAAATGGCAGGGGATTCCAAAGGCTTCCTCAGGAAAAAGATTTGAGTCTGGATTCGCACCAAATATTCTCTTTAACTCTCCAGGGTTGAGCTTTGGGTACTCTATTTAGTCTGGGAAAGATTTCTTTTTATGGAGACAGCCCAAAGGGCTAACAGATGTACCTAATGACAATGGTGATTGGCCACTGGTGAAGCTGGAATGCAGAATTAGTGCTTAGATGGCAGATACTGCTTAGAATCAAGCTTTAAAAAAGTGTGTGCGGGTTTCTACCAGCACTGATCACACGTGGGGAGACTGTAATCATGGGCACATTGTGTATCTATGGGTGTAAGTGAAATCTATTATTTACAGAATTAGGGTCAGCTTCTATGCTTTTACTGGAATTCAGAGGCACTGAAGGTGAATTAAGTATTCTTGGACTCTATAAGGAGGCTGGCCACGTGCCATGCTTAATGCTGCATCTATGGGCTGGTGCCATTTCTGGAGTACACTGGAATATTCCAGAAGAGCTTGCCTCCTTTATGGAAAAGTGACTTCTATGAGTGAGTGTACGGGGAAGAGAAGAAAAAAATTATCCTATTGGTTAATCTCAGTTAATGCTCTTCAATTTAAGAAATATTAGTGCATGACTGTGCCAAGATTTAGGGAACTATAAAAAAAAAAAATGAAGACAGAGTCTCAAACAGCAATCAAGCAAAATAAGATCCCTACATCTCAGGAGCTCACACTTTACTGCTGAAACAGGCACGTGCACAAATAATTAATAATAATAGCTGCCATTTGTTGCATATTTCATATGTATCAGGCTCTGTTTTATATCTGAACTAAATCTAATCCTTAAAATAGCCAATGAGCTAGGTGCTGCTATAACCTCCATGTATAGATGCGGAAAGAGAAGGGTAAAGTAACTTTTTCGAAGTCACAGTACTGGTAAATGGTAGAGCTGCCATTCAAACGCAGGGTATCTGGCTCAAGAATCCAAGTTATTTACCAGAGCTTCTCCAATTAAAGTATAAGTGGTGCTATTATAACTGAGTTCTTATAAACAAGGGAAATAGAAAAGGTGGTATGTAAACTGGATTTTGAAAAATGAGTAAGACGATGACAGTAGGGCACTGGGAAGAGCAGCATCCCAAGCACAGCAACAGCAGGAAGGGGGTGCTGGGTGTGGCCAAAGGAGCGTAAGCAGACCAATGTGCCTACGTTGTTACTAGATTGTGAAGACCCTGAGTGCCAGGCTAAGGAATGTGGTTCCTTCCTCCTTCCCCCTTTTTAAAATACAATGAAGGACATTCACGAGAAAGCTTTTGCTACGGGAAATGACAGAATCACACTTGCAGGGATGCAGAAGAATAAAAAGAAATCTCATGGGCAAACGGGGAGTCAAGGGACCTGCTCCTTTCCTCCTTTTTGAGCATCCCAAAAGA
The DNA here is from genome assembly GCF_949987535.1 of Balaenoptera acutorostrata. NCBI lineage: Eukaryota > Metazoa > Chordata > Mammalia > Artiodactyla > Balaenopteridae > Balaenoptera > Balaenoptera acutorostrata. The sequence continues at coordinate 66,722,092 of NC_080080.1, read as the reverse complement.
GGCAAAGCATTGACCTTGTGATCAAAAGAAGGCACCGTACTCTAGGGCAGAAAATAGTTTTGCAAGCCAGCTCTGATTAGCTCCTAGAATCTTTCTGAACTGATGTTTGGAAGGTTCTTAGGCTGCATCCAGGCTCAGGTAACGGACGTCTGATCACCTGGCGATGTCTGCCATGGGTGCAGAAAGGGGCATGAGCAGGCATGTGTGCTGTCTCTGTTCCAGATGATGGCTGCAGAACTAAGCCTCCTTTTCTGTTCCCCAAGTCTACATTCTGTGAAGACCAACCATCCATGACCCCCGAGCTTGTGAATACCACTCTTCAAAAAGATCGCTTCAGTAATGACTTAATTCTACTCTGCCCTTGGTCAGCGCTTATGGTTCAGAACACATTCATAATCTGTTTCAGAGAAATGGCATGTGTTTAAATGATCCAGTTCTGACGATTTTGAGGACTTAGAAAAATTAAAGGGCACAAGAGGCACCAAGGAGGAACACTCACCTTTTTTGCCCCTTGTTCCTCTTCCACACCGTCTCCTATGACAACATACACCACTTTTCTTCCAAACCTCTGAATTATCCTCTCAAAACAGCTTTCCTTTCCTAATGAACAAAAGTAAATTATAAAAAAATGTAAAGTTTGAGTAAGTCAGCACTCTAGGGCTTAAACTTTTTATATAAAATGCTTTTTCCATGCTTCTGATCCAACTCTATCGTACTTGTGCGAACTAGGAAAAGAGTGCTTTTATATGCCATTTGGGGAGTACGCAGAACAGCACAATACAGCAAAAACTGTAAATGAACGACCCATGTGGTGTTCTGTCCCTTGGGAATGGACAATTTTAGTACTTTTCCCCCCAAGACTCATTTATTAAAAAGTAGAATCTAGATCTAGAGCATTTGGTGGAAAAAGTTTTGTTTGGAAATAGTACTTTTCCCCCTACAAGCTGAGACTAAATGAAAGCATGCCATTCTGGCAATATATTTTAACTTGACTTAAAAAATGTTTCATGATCTATCAAACTCTGAATACAGTATCTGATCGAAAGACTGTTGACAAGGATGAACAAAACCGAAGGACTGGTTTTGTTACAGCAAGAGAAATCCAACACTGGACTTGGTCTATCCCTTCATTTTCAGGTTGGGATGCTCTTTGAATGAAAGACACCCTCCCCCCCACCCAGGCCTAATGCACTGACCTGAAATATTCTTGGAAAACTGTTTCTGAAATGAATGTCAGGTAATTTGGCGCCCTACAAGAGAGAGCGTGCTTGCCTGGCCCAGGCATCTAATGTTCAGTAAAGCGCTTTCCTAGAGGAAAAGTGGGATAAAGGTAACAGGATACCTGTACCTATCTATTATCTTTCCCATGTCAAGACTTAGTTTAGGCTCCCGTGGCAGCTACACTGTCAGCATGTCCCTGTAGTTAATGCGGCCATTGTTGCTTCTTGGAGCAGGAACTGGGGTTCCAAGTCGTGGGCTGCCAATAAGGTCATTTTAATGGACAATGGGACAGTTTATAGTTTTCAAATGTGAATGGCTGAACGGGGGCCTGTACCTCTTTCAAATAAGGATCAGATATACACACGAACAAATTGCTTGTTTGCTTAAACAAATGTCTGCTTTATATTTGTATTTTGCACTAAAATCTCTAGTTTGCATCTGACAGAACGAAATAAGGCCAGCCTTCTTCAAAGGATGTCATTTCAATGCTTCTTCAGTTGCCCACTAACCTGTGAAATATTAAATCACCTTGAGAAACAAATACAAAGGATGGTTTTCACTGCAAAAAATATGTAACCAAACAGTCAGATGTCATGAAACTTTCTTTCCCCGCTTAGAGGGAAATGTTTATGTGGTTTTGTAAAGTTTCCTTTTCATGGAAAAAAGGAAGGTAAGCTCAGTGTTATTTAAAAATAAGTCCCCAACCTTTTTGGCACTAGGGACCGGTTTCGTGGAAGACAATTTTTCCATGGACCGGTGTGGGGGGGGGGGGGTCGGGGCCGGGGGAGATGGGGATGGTTCAGGTGGTAACCCCAGCAATGCTTTGCTCCCCCTTCACCGCTCACCTCCTGCTGTGCGTGTGGGGCAGGGAACCCTGGCCTACAAGGAAAATTCCTGGGTGGTTTTCTGCATTGATCTCCATATTAGATCTCATTTGATGGCAGAACTAGCAGCAACTTACAGGAGTTTCAATGCCTACTTTTCTTATTAAAAATATCATGGCAAAGTGATTCTACCGATGGTTTTGAGATCGTTTCTACCACCGTACAGTTTTTAAATCGAATTTTTACTCTATACTGAAAACAAAGTTAAGTCCAATATGGCAAACAAAATGCCCATTAAAAAATACTTTCTTGATTGTTATTGTAATTTCCTATTATCCTCGCATTTTCAAATTATTTGGGATTAAAGTTCAATGTGCATGACGTGTAATACGCTCATTGTTCTTTTCTTCTGGGAAGTTAAGTGCTATCCCTTCTGTATATACGTTCATTTGGAATATGTTCTTTCTTTCATGTGCTGATAAATCTTTCCCTTGGATCCTTGTTTACAAAACACAATGATTCCTCTTTATTGATACAGATAGAATAAAGACTTGAGTTCGTGGAAACTGATTGCTATTTTATATGACAACATATAAAAATTCAAGTTCTACTGGGCTACTAGGAATTCTATTTGGTATACTCCTTTCATTTTATAAGTATTTTCCAGTATTCTCTCCTTGGCCCTTCTCAGGAGGCATCAGTCATTCTCAAACTCCAACTATTTCCAACTTGACAGGGCTATCTGAATATCCCATAGGTTTTTCAAACTCACATTGGTAAGAGCAAACCCTTATTATCTTTGCCATCAAAACCTGATTTCCCCATCAGCTAAGAGTGTCACTGCTGACCCAGTTGCCTAAAAGAAACCTCTGTGTCAGCCTTCTTCTGAATAAACAACCATTTATTCACCCATTTCATTCAACACTGATTGAGTACCTACCATGTGCTGGGCCCTGTAGCCACCATGATGAGTGAGACGGACAGACTCAGTTATCAAGGAGACTATGAACAAATAACTGAACAAGCAATTTTTTAGTGATAACTTAGTAAGTTCTTTGAAGGAGAATTACAAGCCAAATAGATAGGGGCTCTGTTTTGCACCTTTTTCTTTAGCCAGAAACAACCTTCTTTCCACCTACCAGGATACTCAGCCTCCTTGCCTAGGACTCACTCACATAACATTCATCTCATTAGGGCAACCTACGAGGCCACTTATGATAAGACCCAAGTCTACCTTTCCAGCATCAGCTCCCCATGGGCATTGCATATTAGTCACCCAGGACGACTCACAAGTCCCTCAGCAGGGAACACATTTTAATTCCTCTGTCACTTTGTTCTCACTAGCCATCTGCCTAGTAAACTCTTATTTACCCTTTTCTACCCAGCTCAAATGTCATATCTTCCCTTTAGTCTTCACTGACACGTGCCCTCTGCTTCCTCCTGGGTGGGAGTGAATGCTCTCCCATTGAAGTGCACATTTGGGCACTTAGTGGTAGGACCCCTTAGGGTGTGGAACGGAGTCTGCTGGACCTTGGAATCAGAGAGATCTACTTCAACCCTTAACTTTACTAGCTGTTAACTTGAACAATTTAAGTCTCTGAGCTTTAGTTTTCTCAGCTGAAAAATGGAAAGGCTGCAAAGACTGACTTGAGTATGTAAAATGTTTAGTACAGTTCTGAGCATCTAGTAGATACTTGATAAATGCTTATTTACATACTACTTTGTCATATTATAGTAATTTTGATGTCTGCTTCCCCTGCTAGAGCTAGTGAATTCCCTAAGGAAAGAGCCATGTCTTCTTTTTATCCCGACTTTTGTTTTGTCTTGGTTTATATCTTAACTAAATTTCCCATTAATCTTCTTTCCCAACTACATTTCCTTCTTGCAAGAATTTAATTTTTTTGATCCCCATAACAAAAATGGGAACTCAATCATTTATACATGTTGTAAAATAAGGTGAAAAAAATAGTTCCAGTAATAATAATTTATTATTAGAGTTGTTTAATTAAAGCTGCTATTAGTTATTTCATTTCTACTTTGTATATTTCTATACAACTACTTGTTTTACTACTTATAAAATATTTTCATTGACGTTGCCTAAGAGAATAAAAATAAGAATAATCTAGAAGTGATGCTAAGTTGACTATAGCTAAAATGCATAGCTTTTAATGTTAGCCAGTAAAGTAAAATTTTCTGAGTTCAACTACGTGGATTGTGCTTTATATTTCTCTTGATATCTAACGCCAATTTTGACAATAAAATTGGTTAAATCATTCTTCTAGTTTTCTGACATTTAGCATTCTGAAAAAAGTAGGCCTATTTATTGCCTTTCATTTTTACTAGCCTGAAAGCAAAGGGTTGACTGTTAAATTAATTAATTAATTAAAAAGCAGCTTACCAATTTTAGTTGCACTGTAAATATTTTCTATTGGAAATACAATTCCTAATCCATACAGCAGGACTTTCGCCAATGCTGGGATAAGCTGAGTAGTTGTTACTAAAATATTAACACAGTTCGTCCTGTGAGAATACAAAGAAGAAGAAGAAAAAAAGACAGTTGAAAAATAAATCTCCAAAATGAACAAGCACAGCTCGTTCTCAGGCAAAGGCACTTTGTATGAAGTGACCTGGGGAGAACTTACCGGGAGTGAATGAGTGTGAGAGCTTTCAGGGCCAGTGTCAACCAGGAGTCTGTCAGGGCTTCAATCTCGGCCCTCAGCTGCAACCAGGCTTCCCTCTTAGCTGGACCAAGCAGACCTGTGGATTTAAAAGCACACGAACTACTTCCTCACTAACGTGTCTCGTCAACTTTATAAACAGTAAACATTTAAAACTACTCGAATACTACCCTCAAGCTTTATAATATACTAAGCAATTTTTCACGTTATCATTCATTTGACAACTATTTAGCACCGCAGGGAACATCTACTGGTTTTGCATTCCTAGCATCCTTCTTCTGGCTATAGACGTCATCTCTTCTTTTTGGGGAGCCTACTCTCCCCCATTCCTCCAACCATGAAGATTGAGCAGAGCAGACCCTACCCTCTGGCTCCCAGAATAGCCATATGTCCTCAGCTTGGCCAGTGAAAGGCTGTTTTGGAACTTTTGCTCAATCTATTGGGAAAGACACTTTCCACCCCATGGAGGTGCTGAACTGGTAGCATATAAGCCTGGCTCTACTGGTGGGCACATTTGCCACCTTTTGGGAGGCGGTAATTTTCCAAAGGAAATTACAGGCCAAAGATTACTGACTGCATTATCTGAGCATCTGGATTTAGCCATGCCAGAAACCAACACCACCTAAACTTTTCATTAGGTCAATATGTTCCTTTTCATACCAAAGCCATTTTGAACCACAATCAAAAGATCCAAACTAATGCAAACATCTACCCGGTAGCAGGAGCTTTATGATTCGTCTTAAGTCCTTTAGGCAGGAGGTCATGAAACTTACTCCAGGTCACACCACTTCTAAGGAATGGAGCGAGGACTAGACTAGCCTGGCCAGGGCAGCTGGCTCTAGTCTGTTACTTCTGTCACTCAGTCACAGCAGAATAATCACTGGTTAGATGAAACGGCTCTCAAAAAAAGCTATTCTATCCAAAAAAAGTGTGATGTAAAAGTGTGTGGTACTTTGAGCATCTTATCAAGACTATCTTAACTAACCCAGTAACCTACTGGTGAGAGTCACTTGCCTCCGACATTATTTTTGTAGGTATTGTAGATCTCTTTTACTCGTCTGTAACGGAAGGCCAACTTTCTCATCCAGTCTACACCGCCCCGCACGCCGGTTGCCAAGCATAAATTAGCGCTGGTTGCCGCAGCAGGAAAGCCATCTGTTCCAAAGTTATATGTGCTATTTAGATGCAAGAAAAGCCCAAAGTTAACCAAACAGAAAGTTCATCTTAATAAGCTGAGCAATTAAGCTATAACACGGAGCCCATCACTTCCCATTCATGGGCTCACCTTAGGTCTTGTCCATTGTCATCTGAAGAGACATCATCTATATGAACTTGGTCACATTCCTAAAATGCAATTAAAATGATACATGTTAATTTTCAAAAAGCATCTACATTTATCGACATTTTTTGGAGTGGGGAAAATCCACACAAGCCTGTTTAAAAAAATAAAAAAAGCCCAAACACTCTAATTGGAGTGTTTTCCAACCACGGCAATCAGTAGGTGGCAGTCTAGTTAAATTGACATTTTTACCTACTTCGGGTCCTTTTACAATATAAGAAACGAGCAGTGTCATTAAGGACTACTGTTATTCAGGTTCAGAAAACACATTTTTGTGTTTAGAAAGGAAAGTGATTGAAAACAATTAGCATATGTGTTCCATAAACCTCAGGTACCTGAAGACATCGTGCTGCTCCGAGCTGATTCAGTCAATGCCGAAGCGTAACTGAAACCAGACATTTCGGTAAATCTAACATGCTAGAAAAATTAAACCTGATGCTAACTGCCAATGAAATTATGCCCTCTGATTGCTGTCGAGCCACACACCAACACAGCCTGAGGCCAGCGTGTGGAGGAGCCCAGACGAGAAAATCTGTTACTGGTTTGCCATTGATTTGAGAGATGCAAGTTTTATTCTCTCTCTCTCTGTGTGTGTATGTGTAGGAAAAAAGCATGGGAGACTTCACAACCTAAATAAAAATAATCAGACCACGAGGTGTTTTTTTTTTACTGTTTTTAAAACCTTTTAACTTTTTTTTTTTTACTGTTTCACTATTATTACATATTCATTTTAAATATCAGATTGATGAGTTGATTATAGAATAATACGATTTGAACAGACCTGATATTAAAATCCCAATCCACGTGTAAAGTGTTTAGAATAGGAGGTGTAACTGTGGGTTAAAGCTCAGTTGGACGAGTTCACGTTGATACACCTGCTCACATATAAGCACGCCCACATCTTACTGCTGTGTCCCCAACCCCCAGCATCATTGTGGGAAGAGCAGACACTCAGTCAACATTTGTTGAACAAATGAAGGCAAACTAATTTGGAGACAGACGCGGTCCCTAGTCCAGAAACAAGTAACACACACTTGGCATGCTTTAATGTTTTCAGTTATGATTCTCCTCTTGGCAGTCAGCCTCCAAGTACCCCAGAGGCCGTTCTGACACTTATTTCCATTAAAAGTTTTAGTTAAAAAAATTTTTAAAGAAATTTGCAGGCGTGCATCCTGTATTTTAAAATGTTCTTCAGACTAAAGCTCTGGTTATCTTTCCCATAGAGTTAATTGTATAGAATCTAGCCTATCTGTCCCTCTCGTGCTTCACATCCAATGTATAACAAGATGCCACAGGTAAGCACCACAGGAACAGAAGGTGTATTTTTATGTTGCTGGTTCCTTCTGAACAAATTCTTTTCTCTCCATGGATTTGTGAGGAAAGGAGCAGGAGATAGAAGTGGAAAGAAACTCAAACCAGCTGTTGCTTAACAGAATTAAAATCCTGACCCCCCAACCTCTTCTTTCTAAAGCATCTATTTTCCAGGCAACCCTCTCCCAGCAAGCAGCAAGTTCCAAGGAGGAAAGGACTTTGACCTTGTAACCCTCCCCTGCTCTCCCGAGGTCCGTAACCCCAGATAAGAAAAAAAGGAATAAAAGTCTAGGAGGCCTCACAGGCAGGACTGTGAATTTAACATTTAAAAAAAACAGGTCATTCCTGCAAAACATGTTTGGAAACTTCTTAGAGTTATTAATTATACATAATTCGGAGGATGAAAGATGAATGATAGTTGTGTTTTTTCAACAACGTACTTATTCTGGGTTTAAAGAATTACTAAATCATGACTTTCTGCTATCTAGCCATTTATCTAGCCAGAAATACAAAAATTACGTTGTTGGTAAACTACTCTTTTCGGGTGCGTGGTCAGTTACAACACAAACAAGTGCAGAAAAGCGTACTCCCCGCAAACAAACAAAAACCCCTAAAGCCTTACTTAGCGCCGCAACGGAGGATTTTTCTCTCTTGGGAGAGAGAACGGAGAGGAGGAGGAAGTTGAGAAATTAGAAGAGGAAAAGATATGTTAAAAAGAATTTAATTCAAGGAATCAGCGGTGACCTAAAGTTACTAGGTTAACTCTAGGGGTGGGAAGAATTCTTTGCAAAAACAGGGTGTTAAGAGGCTTTTCTTAAGCTAATGCTCTTGAAAATCTCCATTACTAACAGAGCAGCCGTTATCTTCTAATGACTGTTGATGACTCTACCATGGCTATTGTCCATCCACATCCTGTATTTGTTTTCTCCTGCCAGCTTTCCTTAAGACTTTTTGTTCCCAGGCTGAGGCCCTCATTTGAAGTATTGTTCAATATCTTGGTTCGCGCTAAGTGTCAACAGCTTCCAGCTTTTTTACCTGCAGATAACCAAACTCACTTCACGGTGATTTGATTAAAGCAAAGTGTGGTGTGGTGGCAACAAGGAAATCCTGCTCTTCAGCTGGAGAATTTTTGTAGAACAATTTTAATCAAAATAGGTTAAAAAAATCAAGCGCATTTTTCAAAAGAGCCTCGTTAGCGCTTTTAGGAATTAAAACATTAAAATGTCTATGTAAAATGTGTTTTTGGAATGGGTGCTCATTTTACTTAACAATAGACAAGTACTATATTAAAGATGCATCACCAACGAGTCTCTGTATGAGTTTACAAATAAGGGTATAAATGTCTTGGGAAATAAGCTGTGTATTAAAAAAAAATTCTAATGAGAAACTATAATATTACTTTTGATGCTTACCTACGAAAAACTAATTCCTTAAAGAATGGAGACTATTAAGATACTGAAAGATCATTTCATTTCCCAGCAGAGCCCTGTTACGTGTGAACTTGTGCTAAGTGTCTTCACTCCCAAATTAGAAACTGCAGTTCCCTGCATTCTGATATCGTGCAGTTGTCTCCTCCGTGGGGACGAGGCTCCCCTTCTCCCACTTTTCAGAAGCCATCTAGCTTTTTGTTTGTCTTCCTAAGAGCCTAATTGGAGGTTTCCATTTTTGCTTTCCGAATTTGGTTGCTTTGAGTTTCCAAATTCGTCATAAACCGAGACAATTAGGTAACTGAGGGAGGGGAGCAGAGGGGGCTCTGCACCCACTGAAACAACAACAGCAACAGAGTTTAAATCACCCACTGGTAGACACAGAAGACAATAATGGAAGCTTTCTGTATTTTCACGTGCCAAAACATGTCCCTACAAACCCTAATTTAATGCTTAATACACAGAGTGCAGATATATAGAATTCCACGAGAAAATACGTTTTTATTCCCAAAAGACTGAATGTGCTGAAAATGTACTCTTGAAATAAACTTCCAAAAAGTATGTGATAGGATTTTAAGGAGTGTGTCCTTACCGAATCCAAGTCTTGGGGTGACATCCACATAGGGGGCTCCCACTGCCAGCTCAGCCAATTGAGCATATTTCACGCATTAATCAGTCCTACTGAGACTTGAGATGCCTAAGGGACCCCTAGCATATATGGGTGTCAGGCTTGGGGTCTCACTTGGGGACACAGAGCAGTGATTTCCTGGACTCCTGGCAGACTTTGCACTCAATACCCATCCAAGCAGGCTAATGGGTGCCTTGGATTAAAAAGGTGATCATTTATTTATTCATGTGTCTGATTATTTATTAAGGGGTGACTGTTCTGGGTATTGTTCTAGATACTAAGGATACACCACTTAACATAAAAATCCTTACCATCTTGGAACTAACATTCTAGCTGGGAGAGACACCTGAACAAGAAAATATGCAAAATGTACAACCAGACAGTAATAAGTGCTAAGGAGAAAAAATACAGCAGGCGAGGGGAATATGCAAGGCTGTGGTGGTATCTGGGGAAAGAGCTTTGCAGGCCAAGGAAAGAGCAAGTTCAAAGGCCCTGAGGCAGGAGGGGAAGAGTTACGTGGGCCAGCAAGTGACAGCAGGCGCTGGCTCTGCCTTGGAAGTAGCATCAAGTTATCAGTCCCTGCCCTCAAGGCACCTACAGTTTAGCAGGAGGGCCAGAAGTTAGTTTAACTAGCTACACATATGCTAAGTTAATTACACTTGTGGTAAATGCTGCAGAACCTCCCTGGAATCCAAAGGACTATCCTCCTGGAGAAAAGGGAACCCTCCTGCACTGTTGGTGGGAATGTAAGTTGGTACAGCCACTATGGAGAACAGTACGGAGGTTCCTCAGAAAACTAAAAATAGAATTACCATATGATCCAGCAGTCCCACTCCTGGGAATATACCTGGACGATACTATAATTCAAAAAGATACATGCACCCCTATGATCATAGCAGCACTCTTCACAATAGCCAAAACACGGAAACAACCTAAATGTCCATTGACAGATTAATGGATAAGGAAGATGTGGTACATATATACAATGGAATATTACTCAGCCATAAAAAAAGAATGAAATAATGCCATTTGCAGCAACATGAATGCAACCAGAGATTATCATACTAAATGAAGTCAGAAAGAGAAGGACAAATATATGATATCACTCATATGTGGAAACTAAAATACAGCACAAATGAACCGATTTACAAATGAACAGAGGCAGACTCATAGACATGGAGAACAGACTTGTGGTTGCCCGGGGTTGGGTGGGGGGGAGGGAGAGGGATGGATTGGGAGTTTGGGTCGGTAGATGCAAACTTACATTTGGAATGGATAGACAACAAGGTCCTAATGTATAGCACAGGGAACTATATTGAATATCCTGTGATAAAACATAATGGAAAAGAGTATAAAAAAAGAATGTACAGATGTACACATTTCCAAAAAAAAAAATAAATAAATAAAAACAAAGGACTATCCTCTTGCTGAATGGTGGAATTCTGTTTAGTCCAAGAGGGTTGCAGAGCTCTGAAAAACTGAAATTATAGTTTGCCAGATCAGAGAGGGACAGCCTGGCCCACTGTTTATTCTGGTTGCTTTTGTGATTAAAGTAATCAAATACAGAGATACATGGCGGACAGCTAGAGGTGGTTCACAATCGCTGAAGCTGCGGTAACAGAAACAAAACACAGCTTTTTGATCCCAGACTGTCAATGCCGGTCCTCTACTTTTGCATGGCTGTGCGGTGGAGTAGGGGAAGGTGGCACTTTTGGGGCAAGCCATCCGTCTCTCTAGGAAGTACCTTAGACTTAGAGATGCAAAGGGACTCTGTACAGTTAGTGAGCAGGTCCCAGAGGTGAGAGGGAAGGTTCTAGAACATAGTTTCTTTTACCTCCCAAATTATAGAGGTGAGAATTAATGTGGGACTGGAAAGGGATCAAGAGGGGGGCAAAGAGTTATTTGTTGTTCATGGCTTTCCAAAGGGATGTCAAAATCAATATTTTTGCGTAAAGGCTCTGTGTCACGTCAATCCTAAAGGAATATATAATAAACATTTTTGGTTAACCAGTTTTCACATATACCCACATCTCACAAAGAGATTCTAAGGAAGAGTCAGGCCAGTGCTGGGCACAGTTATACAAGATTATCCTTCACTAGGAAAATGTCACAATACCGAATTAGATACTGCTAACGCATCTGGCCCACTGTTGCCATCCTGAGCTCAGTCCCTCCCTTTTCAGAAGTCCTAGAGCACCAGGGATGCACCACCCGTTGACATTCAGTTACCAAAGTGTCCCGTGTTGACACTTCGTGTCCCACAGAGAGCGTGTTCCTCCTTCCCTCAAAGTGATGGCGAACGACTCCGAGTCATTTCTTATACTTCTGTGGAGTTCCTGCAGAGGCAGGCCCACGCTTTCTCTTACACAGACTCCTATTTCTTGTTGAGTTGAATTAGTGTTATTTGTGTAGAACACAAAATAGTATTTCATGTTATAACCCATTTTATAGATGCAAATAAATGAAGACTCAGAAGAGTAAAATAACCTAAGTGCTGAGACACTATACAGGTCTTTGACCCCCATTCACTATTTCTTCCCGGGATCCCTGGATTTCACACAGTGTAGACAACTGCCGACTCTATGTGGTGGCCACGACCTCGGTCCCTGGTGCCTTGTCCGTTGTTTCACGTTTAGGGGACTCCTGCTCTGGCACACATCCTCTCCTTTGTCTGCCCCACACCCACCTGGGTCCAGAGTTTGTCACCACAGCCCCTCTCCCAGCCTGGAGCTCGGATGTGAGACCTCCATTCTCCAAGCCCCGCCCCTTCATCTCTCCACCACGCCTCCAAATGATTGGCACTTCGGAGGGAAACTGTTCCAGAAGGAGAGCCATCGTGGGAACTGGGGTGGAGGGGACAGAGCACAACGGTAGGCAGTGAGAGCGTAGGTGTGTGACTTGGACACATGTCCTAATAGGAGCCTTGAAGGCAGGAACAAGTATTTTGGCCACAGTCACGGTAGAGTTGAATGAGGGCAGTTGGCAACGATCAGGGAGGCGTGAGATTGAGCCTACAGGTGCTGGCCTACAGGCTCTGTCCTACCTGAAAGCCTCCTAGGAGCATCCTTTGGATAAACACCACAAACCAAATGACCAAAGTTTACCCTCGCCTGCTTCCCTTTATGTTCCAGGCCTGTGCCTCACAGAGCAGTAAAATAAATAAAATGAGCAAGCTTCAGTTACTCCCGGCCCTCAGCTCGCAGCCATCTCCGCCCTCGTGGGGCTGGATTATAAAATGCTCACATGCGTGGCTGGGGAAAACTGCCAACACATGCAGCAGAACTGAATACCAGGTCTAGACTCAGAGATGCGCAGGGACTCTGTGCAGTTAGTGAGCAGGTCCCAGAGATGAGAGGGAAGGTTGGGAGCAGGAAGAAAGCCACATGGGGTACCAGCTCACGGCCAGGCGGCAAAGGCACAGTCTCTCTCAGAACTCTGGTTGCACTGTTATTCTGCCTTTTTTTGGTCCCTTCTGTCATTATTTTTGGCACTGCAACTCAAGCTGACCTTTTTCTGATCCATCATCATCTCTGGCCTTCCAGGGCCGGGCCACAGACATGTTCTTTTGGACCAAGCCCCGGGAATAACTCCGATTTTGTACAGGGGCTCATATGCAAAATATTAAGTTATGGCAGAATTTTTCTGCAAATATTTATTCTGCTTTGATACCGTAGTGGTTGGACTTTTCCCCCCAAGCCTTTCACTTGTGCCACAATTATGTAAAAATACACCATACCATTCACATTCATTTAGGAAAATTAATAAAAAGAATTAAGACAGTTACAATGGGTCTTATTATCTGTGCCAAGCACAGTGACGTCATTGCCAGGATGTTGAGGCGTTTATACCCTTGAATCCGACACTAGAAACATAAACTCCAAATAAACCTGCAGGCTTTGAATAAACAGAGACACTTAGAAGACTTTGAGGCAGTCCTGCATGTTATGAAAGGGAACAATATAAAATTCTTACAAACACGTCTTTGGAGAAGTTGAGTTACAGAAGCCCCGATTCTGCTGACTGAAGCGATATTTACTCCATTTCCCAAATTTACCATGAGAAAACGAACACCGTACTGCTGACTAATTGTATCAATAACTTTCTTTACAAAGTAAAGAAGGAAGGAAGAAAGAGTCACCGGAGAAAGAGCTATTTTCATTGTCTACATCAGCGAGCCTACTGAGACCCCCTGGAGTTGGTGAAGGCCAAGGAAACCACGCCTGGGTTCTCTCTCCCCTCCTGTCTGTCATCAAGCAGTTACATCCACTGCTCTGACCTCCCCCCCTCCAACAATACAGATACTTGCTTGATACCTTAGACATCTACAAGTTACTAGAAAGTTTTCCTTTTATTCCTAAACATGAAAATGTTTAATTATACAGAGTACAGGAGTATTTCTAGTACTTTAGAGACAACTCAAACAAATTGTCTGAAAGCTTTATTTTCGCAAGTGATCAGCAGTGCTTGATAATGTTTAAAAAAAAAAAAAAGACCCCCCCCCCCACCTGTGGATGTGCCCACACTATCCTCTTTCTCATAGAAAATCTAAATTGTACTGATGGCATTACGGGGTGACCAGTATTTGAGTGACAGAGGTTTTAAGGGAGTGATTTCCATGGCGGCTTTTGGAAATAACTCCCGACTGCCTAGATATTTGCATAGCTTTGTTGGAAAAATAAGGTGAAATGGGTCATCCCTAGAGATTTTCTGTTATTCAGAAGTTCTATGTAGGGGGAAGGAGTGGTCAACAAACAAGTTAATTAATGACAAAGATGTGAAGAATCCTGCTTCTAATTCACTGACAATTAGAGTCAGCGCCTCGAGCTCGGTGGTTAAGAAATTCTGTCTGTACTGTACAGCACAGGGAACTATATTCAATATCTTGTAATAACCTATAATGGAAAAGAATCTGAAAAATATATATATGTGTATAACTGAGTCACTTTGCTACACACCTGAAACTAACACAACATTGTAAATCAATTATATACTTCAATTAAAAAAAGAAAGAAATTCTGTCTGAGAGTTAGGAAATTTGCAGAAACCAGGGTTTTACTTGCATATTTCGCTCTTTTGCTTTATAAAGGAGGCTGTCCGATCAACGTGCTGTGTATTTAGACTTACTGATGGGGAATAATATGCTTGTAGTGTGCTTTCTAAAGGTATGTCCAAACCCTCACTGCACTTTCAAATGGATGCAATGAAAAGCCATAGAACTGCTGTGTCCCTGTGCCCCTCACCAAGGACAGGCGGTAAGCCTGCAGCGCGGGCCACCTGGAAAGAAGGGTATCCGGGTTGCAACCCGGTGACTGGCACTCAGCGGCAGGACCTGTCATGCCTGTCTGGGGTGCACCTTGTGACCTGCCGATTGCCTGTGCTTTCCCACTACAATGCTTCCTTGCAAAAGAAAAGGGTGCAGATTACCCAGGGCTAAGGCACAGGAGATGAAGAACAAAGGGAGTTTTTGAAATCATTCTGTTTGACAGTTTGGGAAACACCAAGTTAAGGAATTAAAATATAGCTGGACAAATTTATCTTCACATTCCCACTTTAAACTATCTACTCAGCACAGCATCAGTGCCAACGTGTATTTTAAGTCAATGTTTAAATATCCCCATCTGTTTTGATAGGAACAGGATGACACAACTATAGAAGCCAGTAGGAAAAAAGTAAATAAAAACAGAATTTTGAATCTCAGAAACCGATAAGAGGAATTTTAACATCTATTTTTAAGATTTGGTAGTAAGATGCAACTTGTGGAGACACGTGCTCTTTTAAACTATTGTTTCTTACTTAGAAAAACAGTATTTTAATATATTTAATGTTACCATATCCTGTAGGGATTATCTAAACGAGAGAGATATTTTACTAGAATCATGTTTACTTTAGCTAGGACACCTAGGTACCTGTATTCAAAACCCAAGATTTGAATTACAGCAGTTTCAACAAAGGCAAGATATTAACTATTTCAATCTCATTCTGTTTAGATGAATATTCATAAAACATTTAGAGAATAAAATCTTTACTGAAAGTACCTGGAGATGGCATATTAAGGCAAAAGATAAAGTGCTTAAGCTACGTTTTCGTATATGTACGAAGTTATACTAAATATTTAAGATCACTAAATAAAAATTACAGGACTCTCAAGCTTCTTATTAACAATAATTAAAGAAAAGATGAGAACATGTTTTTAAATTTGTAATATTTTCTTGTAATATTAATTCCTTTAAAAATGTGCTCATTAAAAGTAAGATGTCATGATAATACCACTGCAGCACGCCGCTCAAAGAATCCCAAAGGAATTACATGAAGCTGGTTCCTTCTTTGAGAGTGGTACAGTGTTAATAAATATGTCAGTTTCACTCTGCTTGGAGTTCCTTCTTTCTAACCATGAATACCTTCTTTACCACATGGTTATATTAAATATATTTGTCTTTATTTACACTCTCCACCTTAGGGTGAGGAAAAGGAAGGCTTACTAATGAAAGCCAGAAAGAATTGAAGATGAGCTTTTAAAATAAAATGGGCTTATTTAAAATTGTTCGACACTGTATCTCTAAAAGTAATGGATTCATTTAATTGATAATTATGGCATATTACTACATTTGATCAAATGATATCAACACATAACTTTCTTTACTTTTTAAAAAATATAGTGAATAAAAAGTAAAGTGAATAAAAAGCACAGAGTGAATGAAAAGGTATACAGTGAATGCCTAATATCTAATGCTACAAGATCCATCTTTTTTTGTTTAAGTTATGTTTTGTGCAATAGCACAAACTATATTTCAGTGCATTCTATACCCCTACCACATGATACTATACATAAAAAGCTTTGGCCCAATTATACAGCTTCATTTATCGTTCAGCTAATGTAAGAAGATATGGCATTTTACAAATTTGCAGAGAAATCAGTGAAAATGTTTTATACCTTCAAATACAAAAATAGGGCAGTGCATCAGTGTTTGATATGTCAAACTGTATTATACAGCTTTTCATTAAAAGATCACACATATTTTTAATTATATCATGTAACTTAAAATCAAGTAGTAAGATAAAAGACTACAGGCTGACAAGGTACAAAATAATAATTCAGAGCCTTAAAAAAAGGACAACTCAGCACATATCTAATATAAATGTCATTCTTTGGAATGTCAGGACTACTCTTAAGAATAAGCCTTTGATTTACTGCTGAACTGATTTCTCAGTTTTCAGTGGGTTTGCCCATCATTTTGCAAACATAATTTGTCATTGGCCACAGTGTTCTTTGTAATTCCTGTTGCCTTTCTTTTAGATCTATTATTCCTGCTGAGAGTATCTACCAAAGAAGAATTTTTTCACAGTGACACCAACTCTAGTCTTGCTGTGAATAACCATATTCTCATAAAAATCATTCTTTTTATTGCATACTTGCTGCTATAAGCATGGAAACATACCCAAACCAGGAAACCTTTCATCCTTTTCTGCAATCACTTTCTTTTAACCTTCACTGCCATTTGAAGAAAATTAATCACATACTAATATATTCACAAAGCATTTAACTAGAAGTTTTCATTTACATGGAATATTTCTGTTTTGATCACACATAAACCAATGAACTAAAGCTGTAATAATTAAACAGGTCATATTATAAGAGAGCTCTTTTTTTCTGAAATAATTTTTCACTCTAAAATTCAATATTTGCGACAAACAGAAGTTCCAGTTTATTACCATTCGTGTCTATCGGTTCCTCTTTATTGAACTGCAAACCATATGTCAGGACAATTTTTAAGGACATATTTCAATGTAATTGATTTTTTAAGTGACTCTTTTTTGCAGGGGTGGGGAGTAAGATTTGAAAGTTTAAAAGAGACCAATTTATTAATTTTAGTTAACTTTCATCATATAGCCAGATGACTTTATAATGGTAAAAAAGAATCAGTTTTGTGTAAAAGAATGTGTAGCTCGGAATAACATCCTTAGTTCATAAGTGAATACAAATTCTCCAGGCTGATTTCCTCTGCCGTATAATTATTGCTGACTCCAGAGAGAAAAGTAGGCAGAAACGGACATAGGCACTTAAAAAAAATAGGTTCCCCATGAGCTTCAGGAAGGTTCCATCATCACCTTCCCTCACTGTCAGCCCCTCATGGGGGGAGTGAGGACCTCAGAGGAGGCCACTTTCTTACGCAAAAATTTCTCTCTTCTCTTCCAAGTATCAGTGGGTCTGAAATTCCACCCATGGAAATCATCCCTTTTCAATCTTCTTTTACGAGACAAAGACTTCTGGTAAGGGTAAATGACTTAAGCTCCATTACTCTGGTGTGAACTTTCCTATCTGGTAAATTTCCTCCAGCATGGGGACTCTGGTGTGCCCCAAACCTATGGGTGTCAATAGGGGAGGGGGGGAGAGGCAAGTGCCTGAAAACTAAGGAAAAATCTTGTTCATACTCATAATCTCACTCCCTACAAAACCACCCCTTTTCCCATGAATTATATATTTCAAGCCACAAAGACTATGTTTTGGTTGTTTATATATTATTTAGGAAAACAGTATATTATATACCATTAACATAGCATTAATATGATCTATGTTACCTCTGGAAATATCTTTAGAAAATATATAGGACACGCATTCTGTATTCTTTCATTCATTTGGTCATGTATTCAACTAATAATAATTCAACTAATAATATACCAGGCACCAAGCACACGAAAATAAACGAGATGCAGCCAATGCCAGTAAGCCTTCATAAACATGGGGAGGGGCTGGAGAGAGAGGGTTTAAGTGAGTGTCACTATGATTTTTCCCTCAGAGAAGGAACTAGAATTCTCACAGAGCTACAAGAACGGAACATGGGATTCATCATGCTTCTCGCCCTTCTCCTTTTAACCCAGGCTGTGCATTAATCACCTTCAGATATAGTTTTCTCAAAGAAGGTTTTGCTCTCCCAGGAAATACGATGGGAGAGCTGGTGGAAATCCTCCAGTTAAGCCACTATGGAGGATTAGCTTCTTGGGGGCAGGTAATACATTTCACTTCTGTTTCTGTCTGTCTCTGCCTTTTAACCAGAAGGTGATCAATAGATGCTTTGGAAAAATTAAATTAGAAATACGTTATATATTCCAACGCAAATGGGCATTCAAGGGCTTCAATAATGAGACTTAACCTTGCCTATCCAGTGCTGTCTGTCTCTCTTTCATAGCCCATCTGGAGGAGCTACATGCTCCTTGCAGGCCAGCCTCAATCAGCCTGGCCTCCACCTCCCTCTTTCACCAGATAACAGTTGTGTCTATTGCTTGCTGGAATGCCTTCTCTCTCCTTTCTCTCCTGTCAAGGCAAGATTTCTCTGTCAAGCTTTTTTTTTTTTTTTTTTTTTTCATTTGACCAATAAAATTAATGGATTCTTTTCTTTCTCAACCCTGATGTACGCTCTGGAGCTCACTGTCTGAATAACAGAAGCAACAGTCATTAAGAGCCACTATGTGTCAGGCACGTATATTGCATGCTATTTCTAATCCTCCCTTAAACTCTACATTTGATGGATAAGGAAATGAAGGCTTACACAGATCTGTGTATCCCACCAGATAATAAATGCTTTGAAGGAAGAGAGAACTTTTTATGGGTCTTTTTCTCCCTATTTGTATTCTAAGTAGAACCTTACTCCTGCCTGTTCCTTTTCTGTGTGGACCAAGCACATGGACGATACTGAAGGAAACCTTCCAGATTATCTGGCTGACAGAATTTAATATGAAAAAATGGGGTGACCCAACCAGAAAGTAATTGCTAACATTACTGCATTTTGTCATTGCAGTGTTAAAAAGTTAGTAGTTTTATGAAAATAAATGTATTATTTTATCTGATTATAAATGATACATATTCATGTAGAGAACACATGCAAAACACAAAAATATATAAAACAAATAAACTTCAATTCCATCCCTCAGAAGGAGCCGGTGTTAAAAAAAAATTCTTCCATCATTCTTCCTGGTCCTACTCACTCAATTATCCAACGTTCTTCATGTTTTTCGTAGAGCTTAAATTTTGGCATGGGATACACACCAAAAAAGCCGGTAGAGCCAGATACACGTTTTGTAGCTACTTTCCCCTCCACTCAACAATATGGAATAAACATCTTTTAATATCAATTAATCATCTGTATTATCTTTTTAAATTGCTGTATACTATTCCACATTATGCATGTCTCATATTTCTTTTAACCAAGCAATGGCTGATAGTTTCTAATATTTTCTTAATTCCCTAATATTTGAGTAGGGCAACAACTGTCAATCTTCCTTACAATTCCATTTTAAGCACCTAAAATAATATTTAATTATTAATTAAATTAATTTATTAATAATTAATATTTAAGCATTTTTGTGCATAGGACAGTCATCACTTGATAAATGTTTAAGTGAATGACCAGGCTGATGAACAAGCTTAGACAGATTCATGACATTCATTTATCTCTTTAGGCTACATTAGACTTTTCCTTACGTGATAGTTTTAATCACTCAAATCTCTGAGCCTTATTCACTATATACCTTCTGCTTAGAACATTCTTCTCTAAAGCCCACCCCACACGGCTGTTTATTCCTGTTAATCCTTTGTGACAGTTTCAACGTCACCCTCATCTTTCTGAGTACTCCTTACTCTGAGCTTACGTGACTTTAAGCACCTTGAGAACATGACTTTCATCTTGTTTACTGTCATCCCTAAAAAGTTTTACAAAATTCATTTGTTTCTTAACTCGAATATAAAGTTTAAAATTTTTCTCTTGGATTTTGGAAAAGCCCTTGTCAATTTCCTTAAGGCCTTGGCCAATTATGGGGTATGACTTCTGCTTATGACCATTTGAATAGGTATGTGACTGAAAGTAGAGTGAATTATTCACTTTTGTCATTTTGAATTCAAGTAATTTTCCTTATATTTTAAAGAAAGTAAAGGCTATAATTACTACTTTGAAAAGAGAAAATATAATTTCGCCACACCTCTACATGTTCTTATTATATACATGCTAAATACTATCTTTCAACTGTTAGTGTTCCAAGCTACCTAATTTTGCTTAGTAGAAACATCTTATCTGCAAGTCCAGGGGGACTGCATTAGTATGTGTTTAAAACAAACAATTCCCACCAATTAAAAGGGATGGTATCTTGGATCTAAGAGGTCCCTTTAACTTTTTGACAAAACATCAATACTAGAAGATACTTCTTAGTCCATTATTTTCAAAGAGACAAACAAAATCACCAAATACTGTTGATTAAAAACGGCATCCTCTCCGCCTGCCCCGGCACTCTACCTGCCTTACAAAGGAGTCGCGCAAAATTAGCAGCAAGAAGAATCCAGGATTTAGAAAGGTTTTACTTAGAAATGCTGTTAGCATACTGGACTGGCTGAGCCCAGATAGAGGCTCTATTGTAACTGCCCCGAAACGGGAGAAGACTCCAGGGACCACAACTTAAGCACATTTTGGGGAAGTTGAAGTTACAGGCTTTCTCTTGCACTCGTCAATTTTTTTTAAAAAAAGAATTTTTTTCTCTACTAAGCAAACTTCCTATGAAGGTAAGCGAGTAAAATCTCCCAGATTGAAGATTACTGAGCACCTGTCAAAATGAAGAATCTAAACAAAAAGTCTGTCATAGGTGACACCAACTGGTCAATTTCTCAGGATTTTTAAATAAACTGACAGCCATCAGCCAATTATGTGAAAGCTGAAGTGGCATTTCTATTTGGCAAGAAGGAAAGGCACTCCTGAATACTGAGGCCCACCACCATGCTCCAGGCACTGGCTGGAGCTCCAGATAATCCTCTCTCCTAACTGCACTGTACCTCTGGGCCATCTCTGACGCTTGCCAGGGTTGATGGGTGAAGGTCGAGCATTAGTTGTAAGCGAGACCTGAACTTGCGTCACTTCCAAAGAAGTGTTCACTCTTTCTTCAGACCACGCTGCCTCCCAGTGGCTTCATCCACAGAATAAAGCCAATATTTTATAATAACGATAAATGGAATATAACCTTTAAAACTGTGAATCACTATGTTGTACACCTGAAACTTGCATATTACTGTAAGTCAATTATACCTCAATAAAAAAATAATCAAAAAAGAGACTATGGTAAAACGAGGAAGATAGTTTCACAGGCGGGTCAATTGTCAGTTTGCTAGAACGACCATTTTTGCTTTACATACGTTATTTAAGTTTCTGAACAGGGAATCAACATACATTTAGATTCTGTTTCCAAACAAAAATCTCACAAAGAGATCCCTGCTCTGAGATAATGTTTATCATTCAATACATTCTTCCTGAGAAATCGTAACCAATTTTATGGGTGATGACTTCAGGCTCGATTCTCTCTTCTGAGCTTCAGACCCACATACACTGCTGCTTGCTGTAGTCTGCCTGATGTCCAACACACACTTCAAATTCAACATCTCAAAATCGAATTTAGCATCTTCCTTCCAAAGCCAGCTAGTTGTCCTGGGTTTTCGATCTCTACCTTATTGTTCAAGCCGGAAAGTAAGATTCTTGTTTCCCAACCCATTACATCAAATCTTTTCTCCCATGCTCCAGACGACTTTCTTAAGAGCTTTCCCATCTGCCCCCCTACTCTGTTCCTACAAACGAACCCTGGTGATTTCTAACCTATCTTACTGACACCTCTGACTTCACAATACAATTCATCTCCATAGCAATGCTAAACATTCGTTAGTGATTACCCTTGGCATTCAATATGACATTCAGCTTCCTTAGCAGAGTGTACAAAGCCTCTCATGATCTGGCTTCGGTCTCCCTTTCTGTCTTCTTTATCTCACAACTGCTCTACATGTGCTCTGAGCTTTATATCTACTCAAACTATTCCTAAATGCCATGCTCTCTCATACCAAACGTTACGTCATGGGGAAGTCATATCTCCTGCCCTCTCTGCCTTGCCACCTCTCCCCCAGGCTGGCTTAGCCATCCTGCCTTTGGACTCTATTAAGATCCTTACGTGACTCCGTCACTGTGGAGATATACCGTGCTCTGTTTTCTTGCTTTTCTATCTCCACCCCCCATCTTGGCTCTTTGAGGGCAGTGAATATATTTCATCTCTTCTCCTCAATGCCTAGCATAGTGTCCAGAATGGAGTAAGCATGAGTATATTTATAGCACTGTAGCTCTTTTCCTGTGCAGTGTAGATACAGGCAGCTAAAATATTTTTGTCTACTCAGCAATAGGAATTTACAAGCACATGTCTGTCTGTCCATTATCTGTCTGACAACCTATCTACCTACCCATCTACCTCCAAACCTTTCCAAGACAGATTTTAGCTTGCTTGGTGACCACTAACAGTAGAGTAAGACATAGTGAGAAACAAAGCTAACAAATAATCCATTAGAGAAAACACGTTCGTTATTGGGATCTGCTGTATGACAATAGTATGTGACAGCACCCACATGCCACTACTTCCTTTATGCTGTTGCAGAGAAATAGCCAGGTCATGGGACATGGCTAGAGAGGTTTGTGCAATGATATTTGGGATCAGAAACCCCTGTTCCCACCTTAGCTTTACCATCACCTAACCAAGTGGCTTTGGGCAAAAATCGCTTCACTTCAACTGTCCACACATGTACACTGGAGATAAGAAGATTGAGTTCCCAGTGCTGACGGAGAGTCAAAGTCAATGCTTTGTGCTGATGTGAGAAGAGTTTCCCTAAAGCCTGCTGCCCTTCTCCCTCCTATATCGCTTTGTACACGGCAAGGCTCTGCTCCACGCTGCAGACACCACCAGCAAGATCCAGGAGCCATGCTTCAAACACGAAGCAGAAAAAGGACAAGGAAAAGACAACTTACTAGCACAATCCAAGAAACACGTGTC